>NW_010120530.1:0-4022 GCF_000699245.1 Pterocles gutturalis
GTTCTCTGCTCTTGGCAGAAAACTCCCTCCCCTCCACACCGCGTGTTGCAGGTCCATGTGCTTGGGGACAGCGTGGGGACAGCTCCTGGGGCAGCACAGCCAGGGACCACCCAACCCACCGCAGCTCCCAGCTTGGCCATGGACCCCCATCAGCCTCTGCAGGTACCCCAAAACCACCTCAGAACTCACAGGGGAGGGCTGTGAAGATGCCAGAGAAGGAGAGGGGTGAGGTACTTACTGTCAGAATTGCACCTTCCGATATTTATTCCATCCTCTGGCGTTTAGCTGTGGAGAAATTATTGGAGGACGAATAGCTTGGTGGAAATTAAATTAAACGCAAAGCCCTTTTCGTAGGTTCCAAAAAGAGGATTTATTTAGTGGATTTTAGCCGTTTAAAATACACAGATCAGAGTGTGGTGGAAGGGGATATACAAGCAGACAACATTCACAGTTCAAGGCTTTTAGGAAACACAGGAGCTCTGGGAGTTCCTGCAATAAAGCATCAGCTCCTGGTCCCGCTGGCACTCTGTGGGCTGCTCTCCCGGCGGTTTCGGGCACTTACTGGAGATAAACAATAAACAGCCGCAGAAAGCTCCCGGGAGAGACGCGGGGTGGGGAGGTGCTGCTGTTCCCCAAGAGGTAAGCCCTCGATTAGAGAAGGAATGTCTTTCTGAGGCCACGAGCTCCAGCCAGGCGTGCGATGCCTCATTGTCTTTTAGCGAGACCAGACGCTGTTCCTCTGCTCAGGGAAAGTTTCCTTCGTTTTCAGACTGCTCTGTTCTTGATGCTTTCAAATATCTGCAGCACCTTGCCCGCTGGTATGCAGCCTTCTCTCACGATGGTGATGCCGCCTTCCCGGTGGAAGAAAGAGAGAGTCAGGATAATCCCAAAGGGCGGAGGAAAAGGGCTTGGGGATATAGAGGAACATCTTGGACCAGTAAAGCCATGCAAAAGCTCAGGACATCCAAATAATAAAGTTGTGCAGCAAGAGGACTGGACACTTTGTCAGAAAGCAAAACCACCCACGAGCACTGACCCCGCACTTTGTTCAAGGGTTTAGTTTTCCACCAGAGAATCCCATTCAGATGACAACCCGGACCCAGCTACAAACTCCTCAGCCTGTGGCATCATTGTGGATGAGCTCCCGCAACACCTTCATGCTGGTGGTCTGCAAGGAGCATACACCCTTCCTCCCAGAAGCATCCACCCTCCCACTTGAAGCATTTTTGCTTTTAAGGCAGATTTTGCTTGCACAACCGTGTTTCTCCTCGCTGCCTTGTTCTCTGTCAACACAGAGGTCCTCCAAGGACATCTTTTGTTTGTTCCCCTTCATCAACATGTTTGCAAATGTCCAGGCACTCAAGAACTGTTACTCTTGGAGCACGCTGTGCTGCCAATTGATACTATTGAAAGCAACGGAAACGTCCCAGGAGAACGCAATTGCTGACATAGAAAGGGTGGTTCTCACACTCACTTTCATCAATCTTCGTGCAGTTGACCACAGTTGATGCCACCACCTCATCAGATTCTCCATCACAGAGAACACCTTCCAGCTTATGGCCAAGACGCCTGTAGGGGAAAAAAACAACAACAAAACTAAACAGTACTTCATGGTACATTGTGCTGAAGTTCTCCTCGATGCAAGGCATCGAATCGTGATCTATACACCGCTTGAACTTGCTGGCCGCCCACCTGACGGGTGGTTTGCACCGCGATCGAAACGCCAGCACACAGGGTACTCACGAGATGACCATGTCGTGGTGTGTGCTGTCAACCTCCCCGCTGGGGTTGGCAGATGTGATCGCCAAGGGGCCCGTCATGTCGATGAGGTGCACCAGGACGGTCAGGTCGGGCACTCTGATCATGATGCTGTCCTGAGTTCCCACTCTGCTGTAGCCTGCTCCGACCCCTGGAAGGACAGACAGAGGACGTTGGCAGAGGCAAGACTGGCACCATACCTGGCACGGCATCAGAGGGAGACCTTCTGCTCTCTTTGCAGGTGACCCTGCTCTGCACCCCAAACAAAATTGTGAGTCTCTTTGTAGTTTCAGAAAAGTTTCTTGATGAAGAGCAGCTGTAAGATTTTGGGACCAACTACAAAAGGAAAAGGTTAATGGCTGAAGATCAGCACAGCTGCCTTCATGGACCAAGGATCTACCCATTTCACAGGGTGTAACCTCTTCTGGTCATTTCCTGCCCTCCCACCCTCTGTCCCATACCCTTGTCCATCAGCCATGGACAACTCCTACTGCTTCTTCAGTCTTTAATATTTTCCTTGACTCCCAGAAGCCAGGTTTAAGTGTGAATCACACTGCTGCTCACAGGGTTTTGGCTTTGTCCATGTGGGAGGAAGGAAGAGGTGATGTGAAGGGATGTCCATAGGAACCCCATCCCCCCCAGGACATCTCATCCATCTCTGATGCTCCACCCAGGGGTTGCTCACTCCTAGCTACCAGCTATGGGCTGGAAAGGGGTGACCCTCCCAGGCTGATGAGCCTCCCTTCCTTGAGTCTGACTGGCTCAAAGAACTCACCATGCTGGCTCACGCTCTTAATGAGTCATTCCAGCTCATTAACACCCTCCACTAAACATTTACCAAGACGTGTAAGAGCTCCAGAGATGGCTTCTCAGGATAAAACGGACAGAATCTCTCCCCACTGACATCCAAAAGGGGCATTGCAGACCTGCTGTGTTGAAAAAAGGAGAGAGGCAGAGGAGGGCTGTCCTGTTCATCTCACCTAACTTCTTCAGCCACTCTCCCTTCTTGATGATGCAGCCGATGCCACCAGGGTAAACGTTTTCCATGAATTCCCAAAGCAACGGGCTGATGGGGGGAGCAGCTGCTCGCAGCTGGTCCAGGTTTGAAATAAAGATGCAGATGGGCTTCTCTTGAGGCCTGTCCTGCAAGAACCAGGAGGAGAGGAAGGGGAAAAAATAGATGAAGAGAGAAAGCTTGCATTGAGAAGATCAAAGCTCGTTAGAATCCTAGTCTATGTGCTCCCCAGGGAGCAGGAGCTCCAAAGAAGCCAGACGCTATCCCTGCACAAAATGCTGAGTACAGGAGGGACCACGGGCTGGGATTGATGCCACAGCTCTGATCTGCATGTGCCAGTTGAAGAAGATAGAGAACAGTGATCTGCTCTTGGGATCTTGGTGGGATGCGTCCAAATCCCCTGCTCTAGACACAACCAAAGGAGGGACGGCAAAGCTCTGCTCGTTATCAGTGCTTTTACCATCTTACACTGATTTTCTGCTAACTTATGTTGGTATAAACCAAGGTCAAACCCACCCGTTCATGACCGGTTAGGAGAGCCTAACCCCCTGGAAACCAACATCTGCATGACCACCTCTTCAGGGCTTTGAAATAAGTTTTCTGTAAAATGGACAGTGATACGGAGTGGAAATAAAAAGAGCTCACGAAGCAGTGTCATTTCAGTCCTCAACTGACATCAGTTTCGAGGGGGCCAGATGACTAAGGAACTGGGCATGTATTTACATTCTGTTTATATTATCTCATCGACAGGGAAGGTTAGCATTGGCACCAAAGCAGGACAGAAAAGACTGCCTTTGTTGCTGATGTTCGCACCGAGCGCCAGCTGAGATAGTCTGTTATGCTTATTTCTCCAGGCTCGCCAGGAAATTGCCTCATGGAGAACAGACGGGGCCAGGCTGCAAAAGTTGTATTGAAGGTGCAAACTTTGAGTCTGACTCCAGCACTGAGCGTCTCCAAAAGTCTGGGGAAATCGAGACCTGGGATTCTGATTCAGCACTTCGTAAGACAGAGAGGACAAACGCCGGGCTGGACCCGCTGGTGACCAGTGTTGGGGTGTCTGGGTTTGACTTTGGGTGTGTGCTTTGCACCCCCCCAGGGAAGCAAGACGTAGGTGTCTACTTCCCCATGCCCAGAGCACAGGGTGCTCAGCTCAGAAAGTGATCCATGATGTTTTGGTGTGACTGCTCACAAACTCTGCCCAGGGTCAAATTTTGAGTCTTTAGGACAACTTGAAACAAGGGGCTCCCAT
>NW_010120530.1:4041-5313 GCF_000699245.1 Pterocles gutturalis
TCCTCGATAGGACCTGTTGTTCACACCTTGATCCTGTAGACCTTCTCGATGGCTTGCGGGTGTTTGCAGGAGGCTGCCAAAGCGTACACGGTGTCTGTCGGGACCCCGCACACCGCCCCGCAGGTCAGCGATGGTCCTCAAGCCGCTCGTACAGTGGGACTTGGGGCAGAGGCAGGGTGGAGGATCCTCGGTGTCCTTCTTCAAGCTCTCAGCCTGGCAATAAGCAGGAGGCAACAAATCCATTAGGGTGGGAATAAGCAAATGTACGAAGCACAGAGTAGGATTCATCCCACCCACATGCAGGTGTCTCGCTGTGCCGTGCTCCCCCAGGAGCCAAAGGGTAGAGGCGGCACCTCTAGGGAATGCTTCACCTGAAGCAGGTGAGGCGAATTACAAGGCAGAAGGGATTAGTTCTGTCCCAGTAATAAGGAAAGCCAAGGTGAGGATATTTGAACTGCTGAAGCCTAAAATCACAGGAGATGAATCCCACCCAGCGCAGCGGCTGCTCCCTGGAGAAATAAATAACCACCCTCCAAAATGGCCTAGGGAAACTGCTAGGGAATCTTAAATCCAGAGGAACCGGAGAAGATCAAGTTTCAAGTGCTTTCTCAGGAGCCTGCTTGGTTAGAAATGCTGATTTAATGAAAATGTTTCTCTGCAGCAGGAATTAGAGCTGTCAGATCCATCAGCCCAGTTAGGTGGAGCTGCCTCGGTCAGACATACAAGACAGCAGGAGAAGTTTAAAGCTAATGGATATGGTGGGGAGCTCTCACTGTCCACTTTGGGAAACTTTTAACTCCTCAATTCCCTGCACCCAAGGATTTCAGATGGCACAAAGGGATTCAAAGGAAGGACATTAAGCAGAAATCTGAACTCCCCAAACACCCCAGGATATCCCTCCTGACCAGGGAAGCTACTCCACCATGCAAAAAACCTCTTACTGTGAACAGAGGGGGTCCCATCATCAGGAGATCCTTCCCAAACATGCTGTTGGCAAGTGATGCAGTTGCTCCGTAGAAGCAGATGATGCTGAAGATGATCAGCATCACAACTGGGAAAAAAAACCAAAAACAAACAAACCCAGAGAGTCAAAGACAGGAAGGGTGACGACAAAGTTTTATTTTCTTCTATGTCTTATGACTTCCCAGCGTTGCAAACTTACTTCAGTCTTTCCTGTCATGCAACATTTGCAGTCCAGCATATTTGCAGGTCTCAAAGTTTAAGGTTTTTCCAGGCTTGTCTACCTGTGCAGTTTTTGTCATATGGCTTTCC
>NW_010120530.1:5559-28289 GCF_000699245.1 Pterocles gutturalis
ACCCCTAAATGTTTGTTAGAAAGCTGAAGGGTCTGGGGATGATATGAGGAAAGGTGTCCTCACCCTGTCATGGAGCTGAAAGGCTCAGCGCCCGTAGCTTGCACACACACCAGCCTCCTAGGGAAGGATGCTCTGTTTGTGCAGAACTTCGCTCCCCAACCAGGGACCTGCTCATGCACCCTACGGGTGAAGGTTTGAGGACAGAGTTCACCTAAAACTCACTTTCAAATGGCAAAGGCAGCTTGTCCAGTGTAAAGAGCAGGAAACAAATGGTCAGGAGCTCCATGGCAAGGGTGGTGCAGAGGAGCACCACGTTGAAAGAAGCAGCTGTGCAAAGAAACAGAAACAAGAGGGACGCACATCAGAGGACAGCAGAAGAGTTCCTAAATCAGCTTCATCTTATTTGGTTAAGCTGAGCAGCCCCCAGTCTGAGCTCCCTGTCCGCGTAGAGCTCCGGTGTGTTCAGCCCTCAGCTTCCAAGGGACAAGCTGCCAAACCCTGAATGTGCCAGTACACTGTGCTCACATGGAAAACACTCCTCAGGCAGCCAAGAGGATTCTGATTTACAGCAGCTGGGCTGGAGGATGGCTGTGGACGTGTGCCAGTGGCCCAGTCCGTCTAACACTTTCACCTTATTTGAACCTTTTATTTTCTTTGAAATGGTCTTCCCTTCCCTTGTGACTGTTTCTTCTAAGCCCAGCTCGGCTTCTGTTACTGGCCGTGGGCAAAACATTTCAGTTCTTGCTTAATCTTGACAGAACGAGCTGAGATTCCCTCGCTGGTGCATCTCCACCACAAATGCGATTGATGACCTGACCCCAAATACCCCTCCATAAAACAACCGCATACGGGACTGAGACTTACCCAAAACCATTATAAAACCATTCAGCACCAAAAAGGCAACAGAACCAGCCGTGAATCCTTCACCATTCCCCACACCGATGTTCACCAAGTGACCTGAAACAGCACCAGCAGAGTTGGTCGTGAGCAAACCCTTAAGTGGAGCGTAACAGCGGAGTGACATCTCTGCAGCTGGAAAGGCTACAAGTCAAACGAATCCATGGCAGCCTCTGTAAAGAAAATCTACCACGCTGAAACCCATCTCTTCTGCAATGCAAAGCACTTGAGGCATTAACTGAAGGACTGGTGATGGTTATCCAAAAAAAGCTGATGATTTTACCTCCAGCTTGTAATAAATAGGGTCTGGCTGAAAACGTTCATCGCTTCTTGCCATACCTCTTAAGCAAGAGCTTTGACTTTCCCCACAGGTGCTCATTATAATAGGACCTGGCATGGAGGCTGCATGAACACGCTGCCCACCTGGAGCTAAATGAGGCTTTTTAAAGCCCAGGCTCAGCATTCTAAGATCTTCTTTCATGGCCAGGACCAACTAGGGTGAAGTACTCCAGGCTTCTGAAGGACAAAGCCAGAACTTGGAGTCTTCCAATGCCTAAAAAGCATCTCCTGAGCTGTTATTCTGAGATAACAGCCCAGAGGCAGACTGAGTGCTGTCTCACAATTGCTTAGCAGGGAAATCCTGAATTATGCTGGAGTTGAAGACGCAACTCAACCCCTGTACCTGTGACAGTACCAAGTGATGGCGATCAATTACATGAGCACAAGCTGGGAAGTTTGTTCTTTTTTTACAAGGAGGAATATTGGTAAGTCTGGTGTCATTGAATCTCCTGGGAGAAGGAATTACATTGGCAAAAGCAATCTGAAATTTCCTAGAAACATCCCTTTTTCTGAGTAACCCTGACCTTGCGTTACCTGCAAACCGAAGCCAGGTCCAGGCTCCCCAGAAGGCAGCATAGCAGAACGGAAGAACGGAACCAAACCTTCTCCCTCCTTGAACCTGGATCCTGCAGACGTACAGCTGCACTATGGCTCCTGGGATGAGCATGGAGGCTATGGAGAGCTGCTGTCTGCTGGGGTCACGGAAGCTCCCCTGGATGGCGGAGACGGCAGCCAGCCCGTTGCAGATGTAGAACAAGGCGTCGGGCACTTCAGCGCTGGTGCCGCTGGGGATGTTCTTGGACCTTGTGAAGCAGGTTTTGGCAGCCATCAGTGTGGTCTGAAGAGCTGAGCTGGACATAGCCTGGCCACCAACTGGGATCAAAGCCTTCTCCCCGATGGAGTTGATAAGGCTGGCAAAAGTGGCGTAGAGGGAGAGGGCGGTGCAAAGGCTGCAGGCAGCCCCGAGAAACAGGTAAGCACCCAGCATCGGGATCTGATGGATGAAGGCGGTTGTGAGGATGATGAAGGAGGCATTTTGCAGCATCTCCAGGGTGTCTTTGTGGGTTGACATCAGAAAGAGCATGCAGGCAATGGCCAGGAAGAACCACCCTCCAAACATTCCCAGCCTGCTCTCCTGAGCCTCGGACAGCCCGAGGAAGGTGGTGAGTGTGAACTCTTCCCAAGCCACCACCAGCCAGTAGAGGCTGTGGACACCAAACTTGGTAGTGTAGTAGACATCACCCCTCAGATAACTGTAGAAGCTGGACAGCAGCTGGCAGCTGGAGATGATGGATATCCACGCTGCTCCAACACAGAAGTTCTTCATGTACCCAAAGAAGTAAAAGGCAAATAAAAAGGGAGAGATGGTGTCACAGATATTGCCCAAGGCCATTGGCTCGGCATACTTTGTATTCTTCTTCTTTTCTTCCCCAATGGCCTTGGAAGAGCTCTTCTGTGCTGATCCCAGTAGCAAGACGTTGAAGAGAGGATGCCCAAAGCCCGGCAGGACGTACCGTTGTGTGATGCCCTTGAAGAGGAGAGCCACCGCTCCGTACAACCCGCACAGGACAATTACAAGCTCAATGACACCGGACACAATCAGGGCCCACTGGCCAAACAGCGCAACCGCTTCGAACACCAGGGCAAGCGCGATGGCCCCGAATATGAAGGGCATGATGTAGTTCACCGTGGCTGAGCAGAAGGAGAGGATAAAGGAGATGGAAATGTAAGCCACCAGCCCAGCCACCGCGCTTTGGCTGGCAGAGAGGGGGTCCATGCTGGCGGGCAGGAGGTGGCTGGCATTCCCTGAGGGCAGTGTTGTGTTCTCCAAGGAGGGGTAAGCGGCCGCAATGATGCGTGTAGCCCCGTAGCTGCTCCATAGAGCGGAGAAGGTGAGAAAGGCTGCGCCTCCGAGGTGGTCGTACTTCCGGAAGGCAAGAAATCCTGCCAGGAGCTGGACAAAGCCTCCAACCAGGATGAGGTGGACACCTGCGAAACACATTAAAAGGTCAGGTAGGAAGCAAGCCACGAAAAGGCTTGAGTTGCAGGAGGTGGTGCTGTGTCTCCAAGCCCTGGTGAATGCCCCACTGCAGGTCCCAGAGCCTTCTTGTGACCAGCCCCATGGCCTCTCCCTTCCCTCCTCTTCCCACCTGTCCTGGTTTGGGCTGGGACAGAGTTCACTCTCTTCCCAGCAGCTGGTGAGAGGCTGGTTTGGGTTTGTGCTGGGGAGAAGCTGATCACACACTGATGGGCAGAGCTGCTGCCAGGACAGTCAAGGACTTTCCAGCATCTCTGCTGTGCCCATGTCTGCAGGGGCAGGAGGAGCTGGGAGGGAGCACAGCCCCAGTGACCAGCCCAGGATTTGACCTTGGGTTTGGGACTGAGACCAAACTGGCCACTGGTCTGTTCTATATCATGTGCATCATGCCCTGTATAGAGGTGAGGCTCGGTCTGGAAGTGCTCTCTCTTGCTTTGGGTTGTGTTATCATCATTATTATTATTTCCAATATTATTGTAGTTTAGTTATTAAATTGTTCTTATCTCAACCTATGGGTCTTTCTCCTTCACCCCTTTAATTCTCTCCTCCATCCCCAGGAAGGCGGAGGGTGAGCGAGTGGCTGGGTTGTGGAAAGCTACGACACCACCTTTATGGCAAATCTCTGGGCTGAGCCTTGGTGTGTGGCCACCGACCCCCTTGGTCTGCTCAGTACGGTGAGCAGGTCCAGGAGCGGTTTGGATCTATGGTGGTAGGGGAACGGCACATGAAATCTTTGGACCAGACTCCTGGCGTTTGTTGGGAAAGGAGGAGCAGCCACCCTCGGGAGCACACGGACCTTCCGTGCATTGGAAGAACCCACCAACGCTGTCCATTGGGATGACTCTCCAAGAGTCCATCTTACCTGATGCTCTCAGGGAAAGCCCACCTCCAACAAGCAGCCCCAGTGTCACCCAGGAGCAGCATCACCCACCTGCAAGGATGTCCTCTGCTTCTTGTGGCCTGAGGCCGGTGTGTGCCACGGTGAAGTTCTGCAGGCAGAGGAGGAAGGCGCTGACCACATTCGCCAGGAGCCCCAGCACCGCCGGCTCGCTGTAGAAGACGGCCGCGAAACCCGCCATGCTCGCCATGGCCCTTCCAGACAAAACAAGAGTGTCGGCGGTCACCCCCACAACCTCACCGTCGTCGGCGTCTAGACCAGCGCTGCTTTGTCTTGGGCGCTTGGCCAACCTTCAGAGCCATGCCCCTGCTCCAAGGAGGGAGAAACTGGTGACAGGCTCAGGTGTTTCCATGGTACCTCCCCACTCCTTGCTCCAGACAAAGGCTCTATTCAAAGCAGAACTTTAGGTGCCTACTTTCCGGAGTCCTATCCAGAAAAAACACACACAACCTATTTAGGCTACGAGGATTTCTGGCAAAAACATGTTGAGGTGCCCCAACGCGCTGCAGGTGGTGGTGATGGTTTCTGCCCCCTCTTCTCCAGGCTGCTGGAGATGGAGAGGAATGAATAGCCTAACACAAATGAACAAACATTCAGACGAAACCCACAAGGTATTTTTGAGCCATTCCAGGACATTTCTTATCCACTGTTACAGACAAACAGGCAGGCACGGCGCACACATACACAGTCTCCCTTCCAGATGGAATTTTCCAGCTCCATCCCTTTCTTGAAACCCTAGTGACTAAATAGTCTATTTTCAAACCCTTCATATTTCTGACATTAACTCGCCTGTTTGCAGGCAGCCCCCATGTTTCCATTCCTCTGCACTCCTGGGTACCATGAGCTGGAGTTTGCTCTCTGGAGGTTTTTGTTAGGAAACAAAGATGAAAATAAAACAGCAATGTTCTTGTTATTTTGGTATTTTTAGAACATTTTATGACCTAAAGGAGCGGAAAAAAGGAGAAAGTGATGTATTCTGTTCTCAGCCATTCCAAAAAACCTCTTGGAAAGAAAGGCAAGCATGCGGTGCTGCTATTGATATGGGAAGTGAGCAGGAGTGAAGGAGCACCACCCAAAGAAGAAATAGCTTTGTGGATATTAATGAACCTAAATCCCCGTGTCTGCTCTTAAACACACAGTATTCCTGGGCAGACACAGACATTTTGCAGACACCAGTGCCCTCTGGACTCTTTTGTTCCATTAAAATCCCCATGTTTTCCTTCTCTCCATTTATTCTAAAGGATGCAATTTTCACAAAAACGAAGAATGAAGGATAAATTGACTCCTGACAGCTCTGAACTGATTCAGCAACTTAAACTCCCATGAAATATGGAAAGGGTAAAAACTTTCAACTGAACCCTGGGGGGAAATTAATTTGTTCAATTATTTGGTTGTGCTAAATGTTAGATTTTTCGGTCCAGAAAGGGAGATGCACCAAATCAGGGTTCTGCAGGATGAACGTGCTCTTTTAACGTCAAGCATTGGTATAAACTCCTGACTTGAAGGAAGCCCTGAGAAGCGATGCACCCTTAGGAGGAGCTGAGCAGCTATCTGTGGAGCCCATGACATTGTGGGTTGGTTGGTTTTTTTTAAGCGACATGCAGATATAAATAAGCGGTTTGGTTTAAATGGTTATACTTGGAAGAGAGCCACAACATTAAGTTCCTCCAGATGTTTTGCTCTGAAATAGCCCAGACAGTGGCTTTCTAGGGATGCTGCAACAAGCCCCTGTTTTGAGTCCATCTCTGGAGGAGGATGAGGTGGGTTTTCTGGAGGAAGACGGGCTGGCCAGGTGGCTGCTTGGCTCGCAGATGTGGTTTTTAATTTGCCAAGGATCACTGTCTTGGCGGTTTGTGCATAACTAGTGGTTTTAGAGCCTGCGACGCACAGCTGGGTTTTGTGAAGGATGTAGAGACACAACTGGTAGTTGTGTCCTTCCCGGGATGTCTGAGAAGGGGGAAAGAAATACCCAAATATGCTGTGTTGGGCTATGGAGGTGTAAAGGGAAAGGATGTGAGAGGATTTAGACCAAGATATGGAAAAGGAGGATGGAAATATTGAAAAGGAGGAGGATGAAGGAGTTTCCCTTGGGAGGAGAAGGTTTTGGGGTTGGAAAGAGCTGCAGACCTACCCACTGCTCACACCTACCCACAGCATCCCCCCAGACTTGTGGTCCGTCTCCTCAGACCATTTCAGCATTTGTGCCTTGCCTCCCCACCTCTATTTCATGCAACAGAAGGACACACTGATAATTAATCCCCTCCCGGTGCTGTCTCGGGGCGGCAGCACCAGTAATGCCGTGAGCTGCACCTGGAGAAATGAGGGTCTGCATGGAAACGCTCAGGGGTGTTTTCTGTACAAAGCACACCCAAGCCTTGGCTGTCCCTGGGATAAAACCCCTCGCCGCTGCTCTCGCTATTTGCTTTGCACAGCTGCTGCCTCTGGCTCTTTGCCTGTTTCTCTGCATGCACTACAGAAAACTGATAACGGGACGCCTCTGCCCCCCCCTCTCCGTGCAACACAGCAAGGAAGGAAGGACCTCCTGCTAAGTTTTTCCTTGGTGCTGCAGTCTGCAAGGTGGGCATCTTCAGCTGGGACTGGTGCAAAGTAGCTCTTTGGGTAGAGATCGTGCAGGCGATGCAGGGCGGCGGGGGCAGAGCCAAGGGGAAGCCCTGTTCTGCCGTGTGGGGGTTAGCAGCTTTCCGTACCCATGGGGTACCGGTCAGCACAGCCACCGTCCAGGAAACCGCGAGGATGGAGCCCTCCCTGCGGCGAGGAAGCAGCTGGAGACCTGCCAGACCTTTTGGAGAGCCGGCTCTCCCCGACGGACGGGGCAGCCCAGGGTGATCCTTCGCTTGCACGAACCCCTCGTGCAGCGAGGGTCAAACCAAAGCCGTCCCCTCCCTCACCCAGCCTCCTCTGGTTTTTTTTCCTTTCCCTGCTCGCCCCTGCCACTCTCCAGGCTGGGGTTTGCAGAGATGCCTGCTGAGGTCCTCCCTCCGTCCTGGCTCCTCTCCCCTGGCCGTGACCTTTGAGCCGTGCCCACGTGGCCAGCGTGCCGGCTGGGCTGCAGCCTCTGGGCACCTCTTCCTTTCCTTGCCGCCTTGCTCGCAATAACTTCCCTTCACCCCTTCCAGAAAAGGAGGTTCCCCTCTGCATCCCCTTTCCATCTTGCTGTCCGCCTGGGCTTTGCAGACATCGCTGCGCATCCCCTTTCCCTGGCACCTGCTGCCTGGGCTGCTGTTCCTGCGCTGGTATTAACGGGAACATGCCGGTGTACGGACACAGGAGGTTGGAACAAGGCTTAGCATGCCATGGGACACTTGTATAAACACCAAAACATTAAATTTTCAGACACTTACTTATTCCCCAGTGGCAGTTTGCGATTAGTTTTCCATCCCACCTTCTTAATGATAACAAATGTTTACACAGCTCTGAGAAAACACCGTGCCTCTCAAGATAAACACGTTAAGAGAACGAAATGCAATTCTTTTTTTTTTTTTTTTTTTTTGGATAAGCACGCAGCAAGACAAACAGTGCACAACAATGCTACACAGCTGAAATAAATGTCCCAACCCTGACCCTCCTCTGGTGGAGAACAGCACCAAGTTGCCTGAGATGCATTGCTACGAGCACGGTGCTCAAGGGGCTGCCTGGCGTCTAGTCGAAAAAATTCAGGCTGGTTTTAAATGCACCAGGCTGTTATTCTGTACAAAATAATATGCAGCACGTTAAACATCCCCAGGTTTCACTCCTGGACAATGCAAAGATCTATGGCATCTCCCCAAAGACCAAATATTAATTCGGGAATGAAGGATCCCGATACCTCTTGGCAGCTACAGAGTTTGTGGCTGCACGAGCAGCTCAATGAACGGCAGCACATGGCAGGCAACGCCGCAGAGCTGGATATTCAGCAGAAGGAGAGCTACGGAGAGATGCAGCCAAATGCCAAAACAGTGAATGTATTCAAGAAAAAGCATCAAAGTAAAAAAGCCACCAATGCCACGCTTCTCCCTCTGCAGCTTGGATTACCTGGTTTGGTGACACTTCGGCTCAGTGGGAGGATGCTCTTGTCCCTCTCATTTCCTGGTAAGGACCAGTTTTATAGTCCTCCTCTGGAGGAGGAGCCTGGGGCCAGTTGCTTCACAGATTGGCACCTGTGGCATTTTGGAGACAGGAATTTCCTTGAGCTTTGTCAGTTATTGTCCTAAATATATTTTTTTTTATTAGTTCCTGAAACCAGGGGGGTTTCCCTTCTGTTCGGCAGAGAAAAACCACCCCTCCTCATCGATGCCCCGCACCCTCTCCGTCCCCAGAGGCTGATGTCATCACACTTGAAATTCAGTTGCAAAAAAACAAAAAGCAAATTGCCTTTCAGAAGCATATATAAACCCTGACACCAAAGCACCTTGCAGCCAGACACCTCTCCCATCCCTGGGACAGAGCAGCGCCGAGCCGGGGATTCAGCAGGGTACCAGCCACCAGCATGGTCTCCTTCACCTCACAGGTAACTCCTATTGCATGGAAACACCTAATCATCTCTAATTTTCCCTTTTTTTTTTCACTTTAAGGAGGTAATGTCATTTTTTTTCCGGGCAGTTCCTCAACATGTCGTGACATTAGATGGGAACCTGCCCCCGTCCTAACAACACCCGATGGCTTTCCCAGACACCTTATTCCGAGTTACTAACCTGTTCCTTCCATGCCTGCTTCTTTTATGTCTCCCAAACGTGTTTTGTCCAGTGCCATGGCAGGGGGGGGTTGTTGGTTTTTTTGTGGTTTGTTTTTTTCTCCTCGTGTCCACTCGGAGCCGGTCCCACTCGCAGCATACGAGGATTTCATGGTAGGGCTGAAAAAGCTCTGCTGCCCCTTCCACTCTCCGGCTTTATTTCCCTGGTTGTTCTTGGCACTCCTGCTGGACTGAGCTTTGGAAAAGGTTTGTTTGGGTTTGTTTTTGTTTTTTTTTTTTCCTCCTTTAAATAGGTAGCTCGTTTTATCCACTCTTTTGATCTGTGAGTTTCTTACGATGCCATGTTAGAGGCTCTGAAAAAGTTCAAGCAGCTGAGGTGACAAATGCTCTTTCTCTGTCTTTACTCTAGAAATTCCAGAAGTTCTTGGCAAGCTCCCGGCAAGTTCACAAAACTGCTGCTCACGGTTTGTATCTCTCTGCAGAACAGCATTTCCTCTCCTTTTTTTTAAAAGAGCATCCCCAAATCATCATGTCATTACTTTAAAAAAAAAAAAAAAGTTTAAAAAAAGTTTTAAAAAACCGTGCTGGGCTCTGTGCATGGAGATAAACCACTCAAATTCTCAGGAAACAAAACATCCTTGGGGTTCTTGTGGCGATTGTTGCCCTCGGTTGCTAAAGAAGGAGGAGAAAAGTAACAAGGGGTAAAAATGTTGATTGGTAGTCTTTAGACTTTAACTGATGCAGAACCAGACTTTCCAAATTCTTACACTTTGACCATAAATACAAGATATTTACATTCTGTCTGTCATGGGATTGTTCAGATCCTTACCTCCTCTGTTCATCACGACTTCTTTTTTTACCCCTGACCTCGCTCTGATCGGTGCGTGAAGTGGTTCACGGATCGTTCTCCGTGTCTCGCAGCCCGGGTGCTGCTCCTCCAGCCCTGCACGGCTGCGGCGTCGCTGCTCCAGACAAAGCAAACTGAACTTTGCTCTGTAGCCACCTGGTCTGCTATAAGTTTGTCTAGTAACTTATTTTAAAATGTGTTATTAATGCAATAGATGCAGTGCACGTTACTTCATGGACACCTGCGAACAAGAAAAATAATAAGAGCAGTAGTAGTAACTGCAGTAATAATAATAATAACAGTAATAATATTCCACCCAGATCTGTTTTAATCTTGGACAACCTTCTCAGGGTCTTTATTTTTTTTATTAAGTTCCATGCCACAGCTTCCATACCAGGACAAAAACTCCGGAGTCATGAAACGTTTTTCCCCGAGGGGTTAAAAAATCTCGCTGCCTACTGAAGCGACAAAGAGCGTTTGATGATGGGAAGGAAGCAATCAGAATTTTTATGGCTGGGGTGTGATTCAAGCAGATTTTCCTCCAGCCTCTCCAATCTCGCTTGACCTCACTGTTTCCTTCTCCTCGAGGGCGTTGGTGCTGTTGTTTGTGGCAGGCGAAGATGCTCCCGGAGTACACGGGGACGATGCAGATTTTTTGTCAGCAGAAGGTTTCCGAAGTGCTGAGTGTTACAGATTCCTATAGCAATATATCTGATAGAGCCGCTGCGAGGGGTGAATTTTCTTTCAGTGAGTCACAGCCATGATGACATTCTCAGCTGTGTTTACAAGGAGTTTTTAGACTCCTGGGCTCTAGGTGAGTCCAACTACATTGGCAAGCAAACTGTGAGTCAGTAGGCATGACATTTAAGAATGAATACGCGCTAGTGAAATTAGGGAACGGTCATTATTTTAATTGGGATATTTTCTGTTTAAAAAAATAAAGTGTCATAAGTACCTGCTGATTTTGATGAGGTTTCCCGTCAGATGCTGAAGCAAAGTATTTTTGTTTTCATGCTTCACTCATCTTGACATTTTCGTGTGATTGGTTTCATTCGGACATTAATGCCATCTTTCATCTCTGTGTGTGCACCCCCTCCATACATATATACGAATATATATATATCTATGGAGTCACAATCGTCCAAATGTTAGCGATATTGAATTATATCATTTTTCTATTCTCATGTGCACACTCAAAATGATATTATAAATTATAACAGGTCATAATAATTATAATTTTATGTATTATAAATTCATCAAATTCATGGTTTAATCCCCTTCTGAAGCATAGGCTGAATCCTCTGATGTGCTGAGTTCAACTATGAAAGAACACACAAAGAACTATTTTTTCAGCGCTGACAAGCTGTTGAGTGCAAAGGGCTTAAGAGCTTTGCTGGTTGAGACAAGGCACCTCAGTGCCTTGTAGGACCAAACTTCTGGAAAAATCCAGGCTTTGGGTCTAGTCCCACTTGCCAAAAAATAATGGAAGCTGTAGGAAAGTTTGGTTTTATGTGATCCACTCCCAACCGGGCACCACTGGTACTGTAGCAGGGCACCTGCTCTGCCTTTTATCCAGATAAAGGGACAAAGTTTGTACTGACCCCCGAAAAGATGGTTGCTTGAAAGCCAGGGTGGGGGAATGTGGTTGAACCTTGAAAGTGTTTCACTTGAACCTTCCTGAAGCCACCCCAGGAGGTGCATGGACTGGTCCTTATGGCACGGGAACATGGAAGGTGCCGGGAAACCCATGGAGAGGGTTCTCTGGGCCGGCCATGAGGACAAATGGCACCTCCCCGGAGGGAAGATGCCAGTTCCCTCTCCAGGAGCATCCTTCCACTGTCTACGGAGGGAGCCTGCAGCAATGGTGCTGCTCTCCTAGGCTCCACCAAGTGCAAGGTTCACAGCCTGGGACAGCCCAGGGAAGCTGTACATCACCTCCAGGTCTGTAGGGCTATAGGACACCATGCGTCCCAAGGGCCGTGCTGGGCAGATCCTGCACTCTCCAGCTGCCTTTGCCCTTCAGTAAATTCAGCAAGACCAGAGGGTGAAGACCTGTGAGCTGCCAGCACATGGCCCACGTGTGTCTTGACCCCCTCCCCTCTCTCTCGGTGCTGCAGTGGTGGCCAGGAGCGCGCCAGAGGAGACGGTGACAAGCAGCTTTGCCTCCTTCATCCATGCTGTTCGACCCGAGCACTTGTCCAAGACCGTCCGTCAGAGAAGCAAGAGGATGATCCTCGACAGCCTTGGGGTTGGCCTCGTGGGCAGCACGACGCACGTGTTCGACATCGCTCTGCAGTACTGCCGGGTAGGAACAGCCCCGTGTCACCATGTCATTAGGTGATCCCCACCCTGACATCACCACCACAACCAAGGCTTTATTTCATGCATGCTTTGCAGAAGAGGGGTGTTCCAGCATCACACAACCATAGAATCACAGAATGGTTTGGGTTGGAAGGGACCATAAAGCCCATCCAGTTCCATCCCCCTGCCATGGGCAAGGACACCTCCCACCAGCCCAGGTTGCCCAAAGCCTCATCCAGCCTGGGCTTGAGCTGGGCAATCACTGTTTGGCTCAAGGTTCTCACCTGAATTTCCCTCCCTCTCACAGGAGCTGTACTCTTCAGTTGCCGTGAGCTCTGTCTATGGCAAACCTGGCGTGAAGCTCTCCCCGACGCTGGCTGCGTTCACCAACGGCGTTGCGGTAAGGCAGGCTCTTCCAGGAGAAGCTCTGCTTTGTGGTGCCTTCAAAGACACTCGTTAGTATTGCGGGAAGCAGGCTAGGAAGGGTAATGGGGGACAAGAAGTCATGGGCCCCTCTGCAGTCTTGCACAATGCTTTCAGAGGGACCACCATGGGGAGCACCAGATGACTGGGTGGATGTTGTTACCCACGTAGCCTCAGCAATATCAGCAAGGACCTCCAGCTCCCTCAGCCCCCCTGCACCAGCATGTCCTTATTTCCATTTCTCTGGCAGACCCACTCCATGGATTTCGATGATACCTGGCACCCCGCCACTCACCCCTCAGGGGCTGTTCTGCCCGCTCTTCTGGCAGCTTCCCAGATGCTACCTCCAAGCGCCAAACCCAACGGCATGGATTTCCTGCTGGCGTTTAATGTGGGCCTGGAAGTGCAAGGAAGGCTCATGCATTTTTCCACTGAGGCTCATGACATTCCAAAAAGGTAAACCTCCTTCTCTACACAGAGTAGGAAGAGGGTTGGGGAGTCTGTTTCCAAATGTTCATTTAAGTCCAGCTGAACTCAGGATCAGGGTAAAGCCCTACCGAGAGCCCAATGCCAGTTCTGCCAGAGCTCATGAGGCACCACGTATTCATTGGTGACCTCCAGTGATCTCGCCTCAAAAATAACCATCAAGAGGACTACCACTGAGACTGCAGTGTAATTATTTAAACTAACCGGGGCAAGAGCCTGGGACAGCCATGCACACAGCTTAATTGTGGTGCAGTCCCTGGCACAGCTCCTGCCTGTGCCAACTGCTGTTCACCAGGGAGTGCCTTGGTGTTGTCCAAGGGATAGCATCAACCACCATGAGGCCACCTTATTTGTCTGGGGGGAGAAAGATTGGCTGGGCAGACACAAGCTGTGCCACCTACTCTTGGGGAAAATTAAACATTGCTTTCCGGAGATGCTGAGCTCACTCTGTGGTCTCCAATGAAGTTTCAAGTAGATGCTTAGTTTTCAGATGGCTAAATTTTGAGTTAGGTCAATCCCACCTGCACTGAAGCCACGAGGCATTTCCACTGGCTGACTTGGCAGTTTATTGGCAGTCCTGTGGGCAGGTCTGGTAGGTGAGGTGCTTGGGTTCTCCCTGTGCCGAGTGGGCAGGGTTGCTCATATCTCCAATTTCCCCTTTAGGTTCCACCCTCCCTCGGTGGTCGGCACCCTGGGCAGCGCTGCAGCCACTGCGAAGCTGCTCTCTCTCAGCACAGCCCAGTGTGCTCACGCTTTGGGCATCGCTGCATCGCTTGCAGGGGCACCCATGGCCAACGCCGCCACCCAAGCCAAGCCGTTGCATATCGGGAACGCCACCCGCCTGGGCTTCGAAGCAGCACTGCTGGCTGCCAGAGGGATGGAGGCGAACCCTTTAATTCTGGATGATATCCCTGGTTGCTCTGGATTCAGCGCTTTCTACAGTGTCTATCAACCCAAACCACTGTCCACATCAAGTGACCATCATGAGTTCCTCTTGGAGAAGCAGGATATCGCTTTCAAGAGATTCCCAGCCCACCTAGGGATGCACTGGGTGGTGGATGCTGCCTTGTCTGTCCGGAACCTCTTCATCAACTATGCAGGGTCCTTCTCTCCCTCTTTGATCCGCACCATTGTGCTGAAGATCCCAGTGTCCAAGTACATCAATCGGCCTTTCCCCAGCTCTGAACACCAGGCTAGACACTCCTTCCAGTTCAACGCCTGCGCTGCCCTGTTGGATGGTGAAGTCGGCCTCAGCTCCTTCATGGAGAGCAGCATCCATCGGCAGGAGCTGAGGGAGCTGCTGGACAAAGTGGTGGTGGAGCACCCTGAAGATAACGTGGCCAACTTTGACAAGATGTACGGAGAGGTGGCACTGCTCTTGCACAGCGGGGATGTCCTGACGGGCAAGTGTGACACTTTCTATGGGCACTGGAGGAAGCCTCTGAGCAAAGAATCGCTCCTGAAGAAGTTTCGATCCAACGCCTCTCATGTGCTTCCAGAAGAAAAAATAGAAAACATCATCACCATGGTGGACAACCTGGAGAACCTGTCAGATAGTTCCCAGCTGGCCTGCAGCCTGTGAGGGAACAGCAAGTGGGTTTTTGGTAAGGGACTTGTCCTGGTGAAACTCTGATTCCTTTCTTCGTTGGTGCTTTACTATTGATTTCCAGTGACAGGAAAGTTCCCACCCCTTGAAGTCAAAGTAGATGCTTTAGTACCAAAGGAACCCACGAGGTGGGAGGTGTGTCTGTGTTAGTAATTAGCACACAGATTAAATTTCATCTCGTGGTTGATGCTGTCTGAGTAGCTGAAAAGCCACCACAAATATGAAAAAAATCCCATGGAAATCTATGAGAATCCTGGGGTATCATCTGGAAGCTGGCTCTCCAGAAGGAACTGTGTCTAGATATTTTTTAAAGCTGCATTCAAAGTTTTTTTTTTCTGTGCAGAATGCTTAACTGCTCAGTCTGGGAAGAAGAGGAAGTTAACTGCAAAATGTGTGCTTTCCTTAGTGCTCTTCTGGGCACTCTCCAGATCATGGTTAGTTCGTCATGCTGGCCAGATGAAAAATCTATCCGTTACTGTAAACAGCCCTGCCTGCAAAACTCTCTGGTAGAGAGGGATTTTTTTTTTTCATTTCCAGTAAAAGCCTCCCATTTCTCCAGCACTTGGGAAGCGTTTGTCACTTCTCTGTGTACAAGGTTCAAAGACCTTTGAAACCCATACATCTTTTCAGAATGAAAGGCAATGGGTAGGTGAGGAGCCCTACAACAGCCCTACACCTACATCCCTGTTCCATGTCATCCCTCCTGGCTTTGGGCTGGTCGCCTGGGCACTTCTTCAGAGGTGGTCTCTAGTCCGTGCAGAGATGGGCACCTCTGGAGAGTGACTTGGGCATGTATATGCTGTGACCTACCTTGGGAAATTCCTGTTTCTCTCCCCTGAGAGGAGGGAAATCTTACTGAGACTCCGTTTGTAACTCACCTTTCCATCTGGGATGAAATCGGTACTTGTGCTCCTGAGCAGCCCTTCATCAAAAGGCTTTTCTTACCCAGCGCCCTTTCTGAACAGTGGGATGGAGAATGATGCAATACTCCTCTGAACATTGAACAAACACTGTGATGCCTGATCCAAAGGATTTGTTTCCAATATGATCATGACATAGGTGCAGAATCTGTTGCAGAAGTGAGGGTCCCCTTCTGCAAGGGGGACCAAGATGGCACTAGACAGACAAGAAGGAATGTGGACCAGTTCCTTTCTAGCTCGCTGGTAGTGGTCTATGCAGAGAACTTCCCCGCCACCAGAGCAAAACTGTTTGCCCACCTGTTAATCCACTCTCATACTGGCTGGCATACTCACACTGAATCTTTCTGAATAAAGAACTGAAGTAAATTCATTTTCTGCATAAAGATTTAATGCTATGTTATGTAGACCATCAGGTTCTCAGTTTTAATCTGAACTTATGCAATAAAGAGGTTTTTCCAATAGATGAGGAACCCTGCAGAGGCCAGGACAGGGCCTGTGGCCAGTGATTTCTCCTGGGTCATGTATTTACATGGAGCCCATGCAGGCTGTTTTTCCTGGTGACAACAATAGCAATTAGCCAGCAAAGCCTGGCTGTGGTTAAACACGACCTCTCAACAAAGACAAGTTACCCAGTGTTTCTCTGTTAAGCAACCGATTTCAAATACTTGTTAAGTTTCCATGACAAGCTTCTAGTTCCCCTTGGTTCGAGCCAGCCAAACACATCATTCCATGTTTCACAGCCCAATGAACTGGAAACCCAGAGATCCAGTGCCTTCCAAGTCAGCTCAACATTTCTCAAGGGGATCAAATGTGAGACGGAACTGAGATGGGCTTCAGTGGAGGGAACAATGCATCTCAGTGGGTTATCAATGGTTTCAGTGTCCTGACATTTGTTCCAATGTTCTCATTTCCATGCCTCCTGCACCATGCTGCAGTGATGCCCCGTAGCAGTGAAGCTGAGCAGGAGAGGAGGAAACTAGCACCTTTTACCTGTTGGTGCTGGAGCAGAAAAAAGAGCTTTTCAGTTGCGTTTCAGGCTACATTTTGTCCCCAAGATCCAGAAACCCTTCTAAAACCCATTCATGCCTTGTCTGTCCCATCAGATGCAATGCTGACAATGTGTAAAATTAGGAAGTGAAGGCATAGGAAGGCCAGTAGGTACAACTTGCCTTTTATTTGGCCCCTCATCAGTTGAATCAGTAAGTGGTTTCTCCAGAGCATCTAGGAGCTAAAGATATACCTAAGATTTATTTTTTTAATTCATGGTATTTCCTCTAAAAGCCTAGGACCCTGAAAACACCTCCAGCATCCCAGCCCAGGAAAGCATATCACTCATTATTTCCACTTTCAAACTCCAAATGTTTCATATCCTTAACTAATTAGCAGGCAAACCGCTGGCAAGGGAAGCAAGGCCTTAAAAGAAACAAGGAAAAAAATGACCTGTGAAAATCATAGACCAGCTTGTGTGACGCTCAGGATATTCAGCGGTTAATATGGTGCCACCAAAGCCCCTAACTTCTCCTCTCAGGGTGAATGAGAAAAGAGCCATTACTCTTCTTTCTACTGCTGTTCCAAGATAAATGACACTTAAAATTACGAAAAGGAAACATTTCTCCACAAACATATTTCTGGTAGCAAGCTCAGTGAATGAAAGGACGCTTGCAGTGCACGGCCAGGCAGGATCCATGTTAGCAATCAGTCAATAGCTACAATCCCACACCAGAAATTAATAGGGCTCTGCTGGCACAAACACTTGGCCAGGGAGAAGCCCTGACCAGTAGAGAGCTCGAGAAAGCGGAAGCAGGGCTGGCAGGAGCAGGATGCTTCCATCAGCCATCTCCTGTGGGCATCAACCCTCCCCCGTGGACAGGACTGTCGTGGTTTCAGCTGGGACAGAGTTGACTTTCTTCCCAGCAGCTGGTGTGAGGCTGTTTGGGTTTGTGCTGAGGAGAAGCTGATCACGCACTGATGGGCAGAGCTGCTGCCAGCACAGTCAAGGACTTTCCAGCTTCTCTGCTGTGCCCGTGTCTGCAGGGGCAGGAGGAGCTGGGAGGGAGCACAGCCCCAATGACCAGCCCAGGATTCGACCTTGGGTTTAGGATTGAGACCCAAACTGGACGATGGTCTGTTCCATCCCATGCACAGCATGGCCAGGTTAGATGAGGTTCTGTCCAGAAGTGCTCTCTCCTTCTCTGGGTCATCTCTCTCTGGGTTGCCCTGTGCTCTGTTGGTCAGCTCTCCATCTCCTGGACGCTCAGGCTCAATTTCATTGTAGTTTAGTTGTTAAATTGTTCTTATCTCAACCCACGAGTCTCTTTTCCCTTTACCCCTTTAATTCTCTCCCCATCCCCGGGAGAGTGAAGGGCGAGGAGCGGCTGTTGTGGTGTTTTGTTACTAGCCAGGGTCAAAACCACGACAAGGAGCCACGCGTGGGGTCCCGCGGGCGGGGCTGGACACACGGAGGGCGCTCAGCACCCTGGAGAGCAGCCGCCGATCGGGCTCCAGGAGCGCGGTGGGGTCCCTCCGTGGCGGTCCCTCCCCTGGGGTCCCCTCCACAAGGGGAAGGTTATGAGGTGCCTGTGGTACCTCTGTCCCGTGGCAGCTTTTGTCATTAGTTCCCACCAACAATTCAACTCGAGCTGAAAGGAGCTTTCATCCCTCCGGCCACCCCTGGCGCAAGTTTTGGATAATCTGAAGATCTGAATTTTGTAGGGCTTTGCATTTTTTTTTTCGCATCATGAAGAATTCTGGATTCCCCATTAAATGGCAGCAGAAAAAAAAAAAAAGTACAATTCACAGATTATTTCCATTTTAGAGAGGCTTTGGCGGCAGAGGTCGGAAAAGTCCTCTCTGCCTCCTAGCACTGTTTCCGTGACGATGACATTGCTACCACGATGTGGCCAGCTGGGGAACTGCTCTCCTTGAAAAACCCCAAGCCCTTCTTCAGTGTTTTATGCTTTTTTAAATAATTGAAGAATTGATTTTTAAATAATTAAAGAAAGAAGGAGGCTTCAGACAGTCCCAGGAGTAATTGAGCACCATCAGTCAGAGTCGAAGGGGGCTCTGCTGTGGTAGACCCCCCCCGGCTCCAGCTCCGCTGACACACCGTCCTCCTCGCAGGGATGAGCCATGCCTCCCTCCATGCCACGTGCAGCTCCATGCCATTGCTCCTGGAATGACCCTGGATGCCTCTTCTAGACAGAAAAAGGCAGGAGTGTTGATCTTCCTCTCCCTGGTCCGATGGTTCTCCCAAGCTCTGGACTTGTTGCCATGGGGGGGTCAAGTTTTGCAAGGAGGTTGCTGTTCCAAAAATGGCTGAAACAAACAGTCCAGAGGAACGTGTCATGCATGGGGATGGAAAAGAGGAGCAAACCTCTCCCAGCTGCAGTACCAGGTTGCATCCTTCCCTCAGCAGCAGGGATGTGGAGGCCAGACACATGCAGCTGGTGTAAGGGCCAGAGCAAAGCCCTCTTGCTGCCTAACTGGGAAAACAGGGAAAGCAGTATGGGCTGCAAGCTGGGGGACAATGTTTCCTGCCTGATGCTAGCATCTCCACAGCACCTTATTTCCCCCTCATCTCTGCATCAATCTAGGTCTGACTCACTGACTTTAGACACTGTCCCCTCCGTGCAGCCATCTCGTCACTGCTTTTTCCCATCCCAGGTGACAGGAACCCAATAACTATTTATGCAGAGAGCAGAGCTTCAGCCTCAGGAGTGCTTTGTGTGTCAGACACCAAGGCCGAGTTCCCACTTTTGGGGCAGGAAGGGAGCTGCAATAGTCACAGATGGATTTAAACTGCTGGCTTGGTGCAAAAGCCACCAGTGACAGCCAGCCTGAGTCTAGCTGAGCAGGCAGACAGAGAAGAAATGAGACATAAATCTTAATCGTAGGAAAAATCACGATATTTTTTCTATTAAAACCCCCAAAGTTGTTCCCACAGGTGCTAGTAACGGGACCATTGACAGTGACCCCTGACTGGGCTTTGAGAGCACTAATTGGCCTTAATAGTCCTGACCAGCCTCACCCGGGGCTTCCACCCACATCCATGGGCCCTGGAGCATATTTAAGCTCTTCTCAGGGGTTTCACTCTATGTCTGAGTTTGGATGTAATGGTGCTGGTCTCCACTGCAGCCCTACATGTGCTTCTGTCTGGCTGCTGGTCTGGACTTCAGCTCAGAGATTGATGTCCTGGATCCTGTGCTGTTGTTATGGACCTGGCTGTTGTTTTGTACTGAACCAAAGAGTTCAGCGTCTTCAGCTTTTTGGAGGGAAGGTTATAATGGAATCGTGTGTTAGCCCATGATTAGCATCAGAAGATACAGGGGCTATATTTTGAACAAGAAATATGCATTAGCAAGTTGTGACACTGCTGTGGGATGCTTCATAAGAAAATGGGGTAAGAACAGGAAACTGCTCCACTCCAGTTCACAGGCAAGTAAATCCTTTCTTAGCTAAAAGCAATAGATCTTTTTATATTAGTAACTCTGAACTTTCATCAATCGCTATTGAAGAGCTGGTAGAGTAATTGTGCATGTTCTCATACCTGGATATAGTAAAGCTACACACAACTGCATGTCTGAGTGTGTTGTAGCCTAAGACCAATGAGAGAGGCACTCTGGCATTGGGTTCAGGATGGAACCCCCATATATCAAACTTCAGCTTAGGATGGGGTTTGAGTTCAGCTCCTTAAAGGTGTAGCTGCAGATGAGGGTTCCTGAGCTGCTCCCCACAGACATCCCAGGAGGGTGCCTCTACATGTTGGACAGGGTGATGGAGCTGAAGTAGTTCAGCAAGTCCTCCATGGTGAAGTCCATGGCAATCCCTGACTCTGCATAACAGCATTGGATCAGATCCTCAAACTCTTGGTACTGACGGATGAGTTCCTGCTCCATAGCGTGCCACACCACCTGGGGAAAAAGAGACCGTCAGCTCCCTTCAGCAGCCCGTGATAGTCCTGAACCCTGCAAAGCATCACAGCACTACACCCCAATTACCGGCAAGAGATTTTCCTCTGGGGAGAGGTACTTGTGCATTTTCCTGTAGAGGGTCTCAAGGGCTCTTTTCACTTCCTTGCCAGGGTATTTCTCGATGACCTTCCTCAGCTCTTGCTTGCTGTAGGCCAGCTGGAAGCTGACCTCCTCTTCTTTCACCCCTTGAACCACGCGGGCTTTCACCCCTTCAAAGAAGTGCTGCGAAGGTAAGGAGATGAGCTGCCCCAAGGTGGACTGGAAACCTGACTGCTTCCCTCAGTTCCCTCCCCATGTCTAATTAAGCGTAAATAAAGTATTGGAGATCATTTATCCTCCAGGAAAACAGGGCCTTTGAGTACCCTCATGTATTACTTGCTTTGTTCTGAGCAATGAAACTCTACTTCCCTGTGCAGAGGAAGGATTTGAAGGCATTAACATCGCAGGGCTGCAGGTAGCATGAGACACCAAGCTGATCTTCCCGTCAAAACTATGAGATGTTTGACAGCAAAGACTGGAAACAAGTTGAAAGCAACAGGCCCTATAAAAAATTCAACCCGATCTTAGCCTGTGGGACGTTTTTAGGCCAGTGAGAAGAGAGAAGGAGCAGAGCAAGGAGGGTCTCGGGAGCAGCTGTCAGCTGTGGGAGGAAGGGGGATGCCTCTTGGAGTTAGCAAAGCCAGATGCTCTTAGCTCAGATAACAAAGCAGCCGCTTGGGAAGCGTGGAGCTGTGTTAGGCTGATTAGTCCAGGCAGCTGTGCAAAATTAAACCAGTGTCTGCCAGGCTCAGGCACGCAACCCGGAGCGAGGGTCTGAGCAGGTCCTCATGCTGCTGCACGGAGTTGCAGAGACGGCTATCGGATGCTCCTGCTCTTGCTGGGGCTGTGCTGCGTGGTGAAACCCAGCAGCGAGTGGTCAACACTGGGGATGGGATGACACATTAATATAGTCCCAGGCTGGATTTGGGGAGGGGTGACTGGAACACTGGTTAATCCATAATTTAGTGAAGTGACATTTCCCTTTGAGATGGGTCAGTGTATCCTGTACTCACATTTAGCTTCTCCAGGGGATGGCCCAGGTACGTGATGACATATTTCTCCATGTGCTCGCTATACCTCTGCTTGGCTTCTCTCTTCCTGTCCTCCAGGCAGTTGATCTTCTTTTGGCAGAGGAAGCAGTGAATGTGGTGGAAGTTTTCCATCATGACCATATCTGTGTTCACCTTCAGGTTGGTTGAGGACAGACTATTGACTGAAAAGAAAGGAACAAATCGGACATGGAGACCCTGCAGGCTGGCTCAGGAGGGACATCAGATGCAGACACTGTCAGGCTTTGGTCACCAGAGTTTAACCAAGAGCTGGGGTGAGCATCATCACAGGCTGTTCAGCTCTCCAACCACCTTGCTTTGGGCTTGGGACATTTAATAACCCAAAAGGGTGCAGAGACATCCAGGTCCCTTCTCCTTCCTGGCAGCAAACATGTCATTGGACTGTCTCATTTGAACTGTCTGACTTCTTCCAGTACCAGAGGGGGTAACTAGCTGTAATGCAAACACCAATCCCTGAGCATTAGCTTGGTTCCCTCACTCACCTGCTTTGTGGTAAATATTGCCAGAGCCTGGAAGGGGCTTGTGTGTTCATGGATTTATGAGCTGCTGTTCTGTGGGTCACCCCAAGTTCATCTGCAGGTAGGAGCTGCCTCTCTACCCCACCTCCTGGTCTGTGGTTTGGAGGCTTGGAGCTGGTACTCCTGCAGACCCTTGGGTCCTCTCCAAGCTGGGAAGTGGGTCCCTCTGCCAACACTGGGAGCACCAGATGGGACAACACTAGGATCTGCTGAGAGCCCCCTGCTTTGCCCTCCCAACCTCTCTGTCCCTTCAAATCCACCTTGATCTTTCAGGGGGGGTTGCTCTTTGGCTGCTGCTAATCCCAAGGCCCCTACTCATGTCAGAAGAAGAACCTGATGATCTGATGCCTCTGTTGATGGCTAGTAACTCCTGAAGCCGCAGGTACACATTTGCCTGACCGATGCATCCAGCCATGTACTCACTGCTGCTGAAGACGCTGCTGGCCAGCCTGCGATGTGCTTTGTCCAGCTCCCCTCTCCGCCGAGCTGTCCGGAACACCTCCTCTGAGAAGTTAACAAACTCCTCAAAGCGGCTCACGGAGGGCAGGATCCCACCCCTCATCTTGCTGGGCATCTTTGCCTCCTCGATCTCTTTGCACAAGGTTCCCTGGCAACAACACAAAAACCACAGCACCCTCAGGTCTGATAGGACATTTTAGGGCATGCTAAATGTGCACACCTTTTCCTT
>NW_010120530.1:28300-30654 GCF_000699245.1 Pterocles gutturalis
TCCCTTCCTGGCTGCTTGGTCCTGCAGCATGTCCTCCTGTGCCCACAGGAGAACTTGGCTCCAACCATCTGACATGCTGCTGTTGCTCCCACAGCCTCCCAGTACTCTCCATGGGAGAAACCCCTTTGGTTTGACCATCCTGGTAAGAGGAGGCACAGATGGCACTTGGGTTTGTTGCGTCCCACCTCCCTCACACAGACACAATTGTTGATGCAATGAGGGTCTAGTCCTCCCAAAACCAAACAGATAGATCCCTGCCTGATATAAACCAGTATTGCCTTCAATTGAGAAGCTCAGAAGGTTCTGGAGGAGGTCAAACATCACTCAGGTCTACTTGGGCGTACTCCTACTGACACTCACAATGCATTTGTTGAAGGTACTCTTGGCCAGGAGCAGCACGTTGCCCAGGATGGTGTTAAGGAAGGACGAGGGGAGAGCTGAGGAAGAGCCCCACATCTCAAAGATGGAATCACTCAAGGTCAGCAGGACCTGCACGCAGCCAAATGGGTGGACCTTGCTGCAGACATCTAGAAATCCTCTCAGCTCCGGTTCCAGGCAACTGAAGATCTCACTCAGCAGCTGACTGGTAGGTTCTTCCAGTCTTAAAAAAATAAGAAAATGTAAGCAATTAAACAGGGAGGGTCACTGGCCCTGTGGCTGGCTGCAGAGGGGAGGGCAAAGCTAAAGGAAGAATTGAAGCCTCCCATGTCAGAGTGGAGCCTGTTTATGCTTGGGTCATCCTTCAGCTCTGCACCATCTCTGTTTGTGGGAGGAGGTTAAAACATCCTGGTTTTCCAGCCAGATGAAAAAATGTCAGTGTTTTTATTCTGACATTTCTAATCAGATTTCTGTTCCATAGCACGTTTGCACTTCATGACATTGCTAATAAGGAAATAAAACCCATCAAACCAGGGTTCTCCATGAAACAAACCTTGCGGTCTGGTCCACCCTGAAGCAGGGACACTCTGTTGGGGAGAGGCTCTGCTCAGCCTCTCTGCACGATGCCTCCTGTTTTTTTGCTGTCTGGGGATCAAACCTGAGACCACTTAGCTGACATCAGGATGGTCAAGAGAGGAAAAAAAAAAATAAATATCCCTCCATCAGCTCCTGGGGGGACCGTGCCCCTGTCAGAGCAGCCAGCTCTGTCTCATCACCCACGTACTGGCTCCGAGGCTTGGTGCACGGAGGGTCCTCTGGAGATGCCACGTTCTCTCCTCCCTTAGTGGCAGATGCCTGAAAGACAGAATGGGATGGAAATGATGATTTGTTTGCCCTCCAGAGAGGGAGACTTGAGATCTGGGTTTCATTTCTGCTGCCTCATGTTGAAGTCCTGTGTTTGATGCTTAGACATCCCAAGATTTTCCTGGATCTATCAATTAAGTTCAATTCAATTCTCCTCTGTCATCAGGAGCTCTTCAGCTTCCCCACTACTGCAACCGCTGATGGTTGCTGGAGGACAAGAGCCCAGGAGAGCTTGGGTGTCTGATAGAGGCGAGTGACCACCCCGCTGTGCCTGCTGAGGCTCGTACCAAGCTGGAAGGATGACTGGAGAGGACACAGTCCTCACACTTACCTCCAGCACCGGCAGGTCTGCAGCATCCTGGCTCAGCTGGAAGAATTTCTCGATGAACTGCTGCTCCGTGGTGCAAAGGGGTTGCAGCTCTCTCAGCACCTGCTCCAACATCTGCTGGGAAACCATCAGGCATGTTAGAAAACCCTTCTAGCACACCAGGGTAGATGTCCATGTCCACCTGAAGTGACATCTAAGCCAGGTCAGCAGCACGGAACATCTCTGCTTCTGCTCCAGGCAGGCAGCACTAGGGAAAGGACAGTGGGATGGGCTCCAGCACCAGCACAGCCCCCATGGTACACAGGAACCCTTTAGGGAACGTCAGCTCTGTACCTTGCTGACGCTGCCTTTGGCCGGTATGTCCTCCTGGCCTTCTCTGCTCCCGGGGAGGCTCCAGCGAGGCTGCTGCCTGCTCCCCAGCGGCTTCTCCAAGCTTTCCTGAAGACCTGCGTGGTGTGTTGGTACATGGTCAGACATCCCCATCCCTCTTGGCTTCTCCAGCTCTTTTGATCATTTTAACAGCGGTACGTGGTCAGACATCCCCATCCCTCTTGCCTTCTCCAGCTCTTTTGATCATTTTAACAGATTTAAATGTCTCCTCTCACATCTTGTCTTATGTGTGAGTTGGCCTTTTCCTCTGATTTTTTTTATCTGCCTTCTCATCTGTTTCTCTCTTTTTCACTCTTTTTATTTCATGGTCTGTGATGCTTACTGCTTTGATATTTAGTGCTTAGTACTAAATCTTGAGGACTGGGGAGTGAAAAATCCTAGGTGATAAGAGCAT
>NW_010120530.1:30822-32577 GCF_000699245.1 Pterocles gutturalis
TCAAAAGCTACCCTTTGAAAATTATAAACATTCACCTGGAAATTAACAGACTTTTCAAAGATTATCAGTTTTCATCACAGTGTTTTCACTGGGTGCTTGGCTTAAGTGGAAAAGTTGAAAAATATCTTTGAAATGTGCATTAAAAAAATACTGTTATACCCACTGAAAGAAATCAGTGGGGAAACATCCACATTATTTTCTAATTAATTGTAAAAACTGGTATCATTCCACTAACCCCAGAGGTCCCAGGTGAGTCAGGCCAGCTCTCCATCTCATAACATCCAAAATATCCTCAATTCGAGCCACTGCCTGCAGGGCTTTTGCCTTTGGAATGGATTTGTCAGCTGCTCTACACGCTGAGCAGGGCTGAGAGCTGAGACAGCCCCGCTCACGACCTCAGCCTTGCTGAAACCATGGAGAAAATTAACGAGCTGCTTCATAATCTTTTTCCCACCCTCACGCAATGGGTGATGACCATTTCACTTGCTGGGAAGTGACAAAACCAGGAAAAAAAAAATGGCCCCACAGCAAACAGGAAAGAATTGTATGAGCCTGTAAATTTTAGTGTGGATAAGGGAAAATGAGGAGAAAAGACAATTATTGGTCCACAATTACAAACAGCTTGAGGTTTGCCTTCTAAACTCTCCTGTAAGACTGAAACAAGGCAATAAATCATCAGGTGATGCATTTAGAAGCAATCAACATAAATAATCCTTTATGAGGGCAGGGAATCAACCCTAAAAATTCACTGCTATGGTAATCAGGAGAAAGAGATGCTGAGAGCCAGAGCAAGCCTGGGATGTTTTAACGCTGGGATGAGGGATGGTATCAGGCAAGTGTCCTTGCAGCCTGGGCTCTCACCCACGCAGCGGCTGAGCTGCTGAAACATCAGGGAAGACCTTGGATGAGGTTCCCACAGAACTTCATCAAAACCAAACCTTCCCTGCAAAAAACAGCCTGAGACCAGAAAATATTTCAGCGGGTGTCTCCCAAGGTCCCTGGGAGCTGCCAAGCTCCTTCAGCAGCAGGACGTGTGTGTGCACTGCTGGGGTGCTGCTGGCCCTGCAGAGCCAAGACCCTCCTGCTTCATCCTCAGATGGCAGAAGGTCATGGATATAATTTTCTAAAAATATCTCCTTATTCCTAATTGCATTTTACAGCGATGTGGCGGTTGCAGTTCCGATGTGCTGCTCATGGGCTGAGCATCCTCAACCAAGCCTGGTGCTTCCTACCAGTCCCAGACCTCTTCTCACCCCAGGGACCAGTATACCCCGGCACCAGCAAAACTCATCTCATCTCCTCCTGGCTGTGGGAGCAACACCAGCAACAGGCAGACACCTTCGGGTGATTTATACCAGTGCAGTAACGGGCTTGTAGCCATCCAGGTATCCTTCTATTGCTGCGATGGGTTTCACAGACCTTGGATGTTTCTCCTGGGATTTTAATTACTCCTGCTTTATGGGACTCACATAGGCTTTAAAGACAGACAAAGTACTGAAAGGAAATTACTGACTTAACATTTACCAAATGGGGATCAGGCAGACTGGCTTCAACACATGCCCTACAGCATCTTTTTTTTTATTATTTAACAAGTCCCTTTTCATAAAGGGCCCCTTTAACAGCTGTCTCTGCCCCTGCAGTGTCCCCCATTTCAATGGCTTTCTGAGCAGCCCCAGCTGTGCCCTGGGAAGAGGCAAACTGGGGTGCTTTTATTTTCTATCACCCAGCAGAGTTAAAGTCACAGAATCACAGAAT
>NW_010120531.1:0-10044 GCF_000699245.1 Pterocles gutturalis
ATTTATAAAAGCTTTTGTTGTAACACATATAGAGCTTTGTTGTAACGCTTGCTGTGTAAGGTTAGTCAGCAGAAAGATATTAATTGCGTAACAGTAGCTACAATTAAGCACGGATGTGCCCTATCGCCACAGATGGCAAAGGAATGTAGCAAGTCGTGACAAGCTTTATTGAGAGACACATAATCAAGATTACTATATTCTTTTGTTCTTATTATCTCCCCTCTCCTGCCCCAGCCAGGCTCAAGACAGAGGTTAACAAGGAGAAAACCACATCAGATGTTTTTTTGCAGTTCAAGATATAAAGTTGTTTATTCAACTGTATAAAAGCAGGGACTGTTTTCAGGGAAATTTGGAAGCCTCATCTATACAGTGGACACACTGTATAGAGATTTCCCAATTGGTAGGAAGTTTTTCTCCAAATCCTTGCTGCAACCAAGCTACCCAGTGACTGCGCATCTGGATGATGGTAACGTATTATTAGGGCAATTGGTGCTGTACCTTTCTTAATCACTATCACTAACTGTATGTAGTAATGATTAGGTGCATTACCTTACTTTCTGCTTGCTATAGTAGTTCGCTTATTATTTTTCTGCTTTACCTTATCTTGCTTTAATTTATTTTCACTGTATTATTTTTCTCATTATTTTATCACTTTAAACATAAATAAAAATAAGCTTACTTCTTTAATTTGGTGCCTGTGTCCTTTGTGCTAACCTCGTCAATCAGCAAAACATTCCCCCAGCTTTATACACTGAGCATGATGTCATATCATACGGAATATCCCTTTGGTCAGTTGGGGTCAGCTGTCCTAGCTGTGTCCCCTCCTAACTCCTTGTGCACCCCCAGACAGCTGGCTGGTGGGGTGGTGTGAGAAGCAGCAAAGGCCTTTACTCTGTGTAAGCACTGCTCAGCAATAACTGAAACATCTCTGTAATATTCAGCACAAATGCAAAACACAGCCCCATATAAGCTACCGCAAAGAAATTCAACTCTGTCCCAGCCAAAACCAGTACGATCCCACAAGTCATGTATGTACCCCCTTCAGCCTGAAAGGTGCCCCGGTGAGCCTGTACTTTGACTCACAGTGATGCGTGCCATCCCCAGCCCATGGGCTGATGGTCCCCCTGGGACAGCCCTGAGAGAAGATGGGCAGGGGGTCCCTTTCTCTGACTGGGTTACTAGGGTTCCCCTGCCTGGTACTGTGCCTCTGTGTGACTGTGTGTAGGTGGAGATGTGATTTTCATCACATAATCTAACAACATATCCACTAAAAATCAATTGAACAACAGCTCTAGGAAAAGAAAACTTTTTTTTTCACTTTATCAAGATATTGTGGAGGGAAAAAAACCCTATGGGTTCTGTCCAAAAAACCTGTCAAAAACATCAAAGTATTACCGTTAGATTTTTCAACAAACATCCACTTAGCAGTTACAAAAAATTCTGTGCAGATTTTTGTCAGATAGCTCTGCAGAGCAGCATCTCCTTCTTGCTTTGGATCCTGTTTGGAATTTTTCTGGGTAATATCTTTCACTGAAGTATTTTGCCTATTTTCTTTCTGATAGTACAAACTAAAGTAAAAATTATAAATAATAAAAAAATAACATTTCTCATCAAAAATAAATTATTGCTGCAGAACCATTACTTTTCTATCTGGATAATACACCTGTTACTTGTACAAAGAATATAACATAAAGAATTAAAACAAATACAGCTCCTGGTCCTGCAGGAACATACACAAGTACTCAATATTCACTCTGAACAAGTAGAATGATAAACACATGTAGTAAATCTCTACTTTCTACTAGTAATCAAGAAAGATTTTGTTTGGCTTACCATGAATATTGACTACAGAACAAATACCCCTAAAGATTACCCTTGTTTTAAGGAAAAATACTTTTAATTCCTTTGTCTGTAGACAAACTGAGGTTTAGGGTTCCTGATTACAAATGCTCCAAAGCAGGACAGTTTCTTGCAGATCACTGCTCTCAGAAAGCTGAAAAATCTTTCTTGACAAGTGGTGAGAACTTTCCCAGGTGGGGAGGTGCTATTCAAAGCTTCCTTAAGACTTTGTCCTTAAAAAACCGAATTAAATATTAATTAAAGTTACAGGTATTATAGCATTTTATGGTAAGGCATGTTCAGAGTCACTTACCCAGCAGTTTCACTTCATTCTATATTTACTATATTGAATGTTTGATTTTTGGGGGTAAAAACCTCAGACTGATATTTGGAAATGTCAAAGCACGTGTGTAATTTGAAGAGAATGGAATATGGAGATCAATTTGAGACTGGAATTCAAGTTGACGCCTTCAAGACTGGATCACTGAGCCCACAGCCCCTACCTACCTGTGAAGATATTACTGCTTCTCGGGAAACTCCACAGGGTATCCCAGGCTGAAGTATCCCTCCATCGTGGTGCTTCAGACACTTCCAGGCTTGCTAAGCTAACTTAGCAAAAGGCTTGCAAAGGTGTCACAAGCAACGTGGTGCCACAAGCAGTTGCTCTGCAGTATGGAGAAAGCTCTTAAAAACTGGTGAGTGGTTCTTGCAAGGAGAAGATACAGTAGCAACAGAATGGTCACTGGACCTCAGCAAAAGCAAACGTCAGCAAACTTAGGAAATGGCAGACAGGAGCTCTCTGGGAGTGATGGTAAGAGGAACAGGCACTGCATTTGGAAAGGAGAAATCAAACGCACACCTATAACTTAGTGACTAATAGGGTAGGTAGCAGCCCTTAGAAAAGGACCTGAGTATTATAGTACGTTGCAAACTGAATACGGGTCAGCAACGGTACATTAGTGACAGGGAATCAATTCTTTTTGCCACACTATAAGGTAATTCAGGTTGGACCTCAGGAAGTCTCTCGTCCAACTTCCTGCTCAAAGCAAGGTCATCTGGGAGGTCAGACGAGGTTGCTCTGGGTCTTACCCAGTCTCATCGTGAAAACCTCCATGCATGGAGACTGCACAGCCTCCGTGGTCAACCTGTTCCAAAGCTTGACTGCCTTCATCACCAAAAAAGTCTCTCTTTCTATCCTGTCAGAATCTCTTGTTTCAATTTTCCAGTATGCATTAACAGAAGTAATGATGACTATGACAATTATTCTAGTCTACTTGCGCTAGTGGAGGCTCAGTTTTACAGTTGTGAGTTTTTTATGTTTTTTCCAGTTTGGTGTACTGCACTCAAAATATACTGACAAGTTGCACTGTTGAGAGAAAAACAATAAAGGGTGAAAAGAGGATGGGAAACACAATCCTTGAGGCAAGCATGAAGGGATGGGGTGCTCAGCGAAGAAAAGAAAAACCATTGTACAGCACTGCACATAAAAACATTCTCTTAGGCTGTAAGGGGACTGTGATCAATCATGCTCATGGGAGACAATGACAAGTGACAAAAAGTAATTGACTTACATTGATGTGAAGTTTGGTTAGACATCAAATAATTTAAAAAAAAAAAAAAAACTACACAGCTGATTTTGTGGATTCTTCTTCAGTAGAGGTTAAAAGAACAAGTTTAGACAAGTATCTCCCAGAGTTGTGCCCAGGCTCAGTCTGCCCTCAGTACAAAGGGATGGGCCTGGGGGGAATCCTTCTAGTCCCATGTTTCTGAGAGACAGCTTGCTGCTACTAGATGGAGAAGAAAAAAAGCATATAAAAATAATACTAGGTTGTCAGACACCCTCTCAGTCCCTCTTACACCCCTCCCCCCCTCAGCAAGGTCTTAAATGCTTATCTCTGTGACCTTACCACTCCCTGTCCACTGTTAGAGCTGTAGCGGGTTTCTTCATGCCCAGTGGTGATTTTCTGGCCTTTATTGGGACTTTCCATTCTTCAAAAGAGTCTTCCCTACCTGCTGTCATCTAAGTGCTCCCTCTTCAGAGTGCTGCTGAGGGAGATTCCCCAGGTTTCCAGAGGCAACTTTAGAAGTTCTTCCTACTGTCTCCCAAGCAAGTCCTTCTTCTTTCTCACACAGAATGGTAGTAGATAGTGACTGTAAGAAATGAAGACTCGAAATTTGTATTCATTCACTTCAGAAGCACACTGCAGTAGCTGCTCTCCTCATATGGACACTTCCTCTGGAATGGGAGAGCGCCGGCACAGTCACACAGAAATGAGTGCCAATGCCACTGCTGCCCTGTACATCACGATGTACAGACATACCCCCCTCCCAGCCACTGGGGAATCAGCACACAGAGACAAGTCGTACATAGGGAGACTTGCAAGTGAATTTTAAAAGCTTTTTTTTCTTGTGAATTTTGGGAATAAAAAAGCAGAAAATAGTTTCTTTCTGAAAATGTGACTGTCCGCTAGGTAAGGTCACTGCTTTTCAAGTGAAAAAAGACCTGAATAAATAACGTGCTAAGAACTAAACAAAACAATTACCAGATTCCTTTTGTAGTAATAAATACACAAGGATATCTGAGGATGAAAAAAAAAATAGTTTGCTGATTTCTAACTCTTTGACATTAAAAATGTGTTCATGTAGAGCAATTGTTTTCACTCTTTTCCACATTGCAGACCTCTGCTTTGTAATGTTCAGTTCTATAGAGTAAAATTAAGTATAAGGGCAGCAAACTTGCTTTTTTTAGCTATCCTTCAGAAATCCTTTAAAAGTTGTCACAAACCCACAGGGATACATATCCACGTTAAAATTAGACAAGTGAAAAGATAAGGCTGTGAGACATTTTTACCTGCAAAAATGTAGTATAGGCAACGTTCCAGTCATGTTCACAACCACCTTTGGTTCTTTTGGATGTGTTGATGCTATGGGATAAAATCACAGCTTCAGGACTACTGTTTGTCTATGGTAATTTGTGTGTGGTATTTTAGGACAAAGACTGTCCTTCCATTTTTTTTCCCCTGCCATAAAATCTTAATCCTGCCATAGACGGGGAATGGTCTTATCTATGACAAGAAGATGGTTCCTGTTCAGAGAACTGACAGTCTCATGATAAGAAAGGAAACATGAGGGTTTATTGACAGAAGAAGCACGAGGTTATCAGGGGTCACAGTTGTGACCAGTCCGACAAGGAGTGGTTCAAGCCCGTCAGTGGTCTGCATCTACCTATCTGCCATCAAGTGTTTGCAGCTATAACAGAAAAAAAAAAAAAACATATTAAGAAAGGATTTGAAGGGAGACATGGTGAGCTTCTTTGGTATTTACTGAAAAAATCTCTGAAGTACAAGGGAAGTGCATGAATTTCTGACAGAAGTTAGGGTAAAAGTACAGCAGAAATTTGTTTTGTTTCAAAAAAAAATGAAAGGGGTAACTCTCTCATAATTACCTTATACTCATCATTGGGTAAAGGTATTGTCAGGGGTAGTTACTATAGATTGGTTAAATCCACACCATGAACTGCTTCACACTAACTTGTTCTTGTCAGTACACATTGGGAAAGGTAAATTGAGCTTGCTTACCTTAACTTTCTGCTCTTCACTATTTAACTAATATCTTGTAAATTTGATATAAGTTTTTCAGTGGCATTTAACTCCAAATTTTTCCATGTCTCTTGCCTCTTTCTTCCCATGCATGTCCTGCACGGGGCCTCTCTAACTCCTGAAGACCGAGACTAGCGAATGCCTGGTTGACTTCTTGCTGCACAGAGTTCATTTCACACTAGGAAAGCTGTGAGGGACCATAAGCCTTGGGGCCAGCAGGAGCAATAAGTCTTGGGGCCAGCAAGAGGACAGAGGCCACGAGGCCAGATTTCAAATTAACTGCATAATAAGGGCATTGTACAGGGAGAAGGGGGTGCGGGGGATATGCCTCCTGCAGAGGCCAGACTACTGATTGCAGGCAGTCCTCTAGTAGTGGAAGAGGTGGAGAGTGAAACAATAAAGGATATACATGTTTGAGCAAGGAAATCCAGGCAGTCTTAGAATGGTAAAGCTGTTTTTCAGCTTTTGCGAACTATCTTCTCCTGAGCTGCTCTGTCATGGTAGAGCCCTCCTGAAGAACTTTCTACATCTACAATTCCATGTGGAACCTTTTTCAAACTACTTCCAGGTCTCTGTGTTACTAATGTCCTTTTGCTATGAATAGCAGAGCTGATGTGGTTAAAGGCCTGCACACTGTATGCACATTAATATGTCTGCTTGTGTGGAAAGCACACATCTGACTGCCATATCAACACGGTGTAAGAAGAGGTCTATGTTAGTTGTTTACAATACAGTTCCACTTGCATGAGGTTAGAAGATCTCCATATATACGATATTACTCCTCAAAACAATGTAAGGAGGAATTATCCATTGGAAATTGAATATTCAATGCTTGTCATTTACCATACAATATTCACGACCAGGACGCCATGATGACTTGCTACCTTTCCTTTCACCCGTTCTTTGTTGGAAAAGCTTTTAATCTAGAAGTCCACCTAGGCAGGCTGTGAACATCTCCCTCACTGGATATTCAAGAAAAATCAGCTTAGACAAACATGTCCTAGTCTTCATCTTGTCTCACTGAAAGACAGTCCAGACAATTTGTTCAGGTTCCTTCCAATCTGACATGTCTTGGAACATATCAATTGCTCTAAGATACCAGAGACAGAAGATGTGAAGATACAGGGTAAGATGCTAGACCTTCCACTTCTACATTCTCTCTTTAATGCAAAGGTTTTACAGAAGTATGTAGGTATGAGACCATCTAATTATCCTGTACACTACCATGGCTGTGATGGCATATGGTCTTTACCGTAGAAATTATACAAAATGCTGAAGCATTGCTAAAGGCCCCTTTTGTGGCAAGTGACAATGTGTGTATGTGTGTGTGTCTGTATAATCTACTGCACATATATTCAGCGGATCATCTCAGTTCTATGTACTGTAACCTGCAAGATCCCCCACTGCTTGTGTTTAATGTTATTGGTGAGAGCAGGCGTATAAAGAAGGTTGAACACACTTTAAAAAATTTAAAATGTAAGCATGATATAGGAGAGAAGGCATGGATACGTAAACTCACAGTGAGATTAAAAAGATTACCAGAAAAAGCACTAGTCATGATGAAGCATCTTTCTCAAAATTTCTGTAAGCCTCACAACCTAAGTTAAAGTGCATATTTATTTGTGGGTTTTGCACAGATGAATGTTTAGATAAAAGTGCAACTTAACAGAGTTTGATGGCAAGGTTCACTCTATTACTTACAACATGGAGGAAGTATACAGAGGAAAAATATAAAATACATACAAAAGTACATATAAAATATAAAGGGTTTATATGTGTCTATAGCTAAAGGACTACATGTTCCTCCCCAATTCTCTATATCACTTAGCTAAGGTTACGAAGTTTCATCATGCTTATTGCCAATTCACTTATCTTCCATTTGGGTGTTGTAATGGCTCCTTAAGCAACTGCTAAGAGTTCCCCTAGCTTCCAGTCTGCTGCTGGCGGCAAGGGAGGGGTTACAGTGGTGGCTCCTTTTTAAGTGACTCCCCTCCCCCTGGCTCCAAGAGTTTGGTAACCTGGAGGGGGAGTGGGGGAAGGAGCACCACCACCTAGCCCTTGTGAAAAGCTGCTGAAAGTTTCCCAGCTTCAGGCTGGACCCACCCCAGGCCAGGGCTGAGCCAATCGCCACCTCTGCGAATAACACACATTTAAGAGGGGGCACAGAACAATGCGTTGGTGTGGCCCCAGGCAGGGCCCGACTCGGGTGGACGGTCCGGCTATCCAGCCGCCTGCTCGGCTTCTGTGAAACGATCTGCTGTAGCCCAAGCCTCCACCATGGCTCACCGAGAGTTCATTTTCCCGGGGGCTGATGAAGACCTGTGGTAGAGAGAGAGAAGTGGGATCTGAGAGATGAAAGAATCACACGACACTCCGGTCAGTGAAGGAGAGAGAGAATGTTATTCTCACACTAAAAATCCAAAACGCAATGTGCTGTACCAGCTAACAAAAGGAAAAGCATACCTGGGTGGCAATTTAGAGCTTGTGGCCTCAGGCTTCAGAAAATCTAGCTGCTCATGCCAGGTAAGCAAAGCTAAGCAAACTGCATCCTAAATCACACAATATTATAACTCTAAGTGATTTATTCTATTTAAAACTTACTTATTTAAGCTAAACATCTAATATCTCTTACATTGAGAGGTGTCCCTGCTCCAGGGGAGAGCTGCCTGGCAAGCAGTCCAGTTGCCGCCCAGGAGAATTAAAATTGGTCTCATCCAGCTATCTGTCGTTGCTAAAAGATCTCATTGCTTCGGGGAGCACCCCTGAGAGACATCCCAGCTCCAGGGGAGATCACCAGCATGCAGCCACGCTGCCTAGCAGTGGGAGCTCAAAGAAGGCTCCCTTGGGCTGTCATATTTATGGGATAGAGAGGCTGTCTTGTAGTCAAATGGCACACTCGAGAGGGGTATGCACAAGGCTCTGTACACCCACAACTTACCAGTGTGGTACCAGTTCATGGTGTCACTCTGCTCCCTGTGGATTTCCTGGAGGAGTTCTTGGCCTGGATACGGCTCAGGCCTATACCTCCTTTGGGGCCTGTACCAGGCTGCTGCTGGTTTGGTAAAGGTAGGGGGGTCAAGTGCATCTGTCACAGGGTTCTTCCAGACATAAAAGATGGGATGAAAGAAGTAGTGACAAGAAAAAAAAAAAAAAGAAAAAAAAAAAGGAAATTAAATGTAAATCTATTTCTAAACAATACTGTGAAGGCGATACTTTATTGGAAGATTTCAGTCTGAATTTATTTTTCTGCCTTAAGATCATATCTGTCTTCATCTTTCTTCTCCTAAAAGACTTTATGACCAGGATTTTAATAGCACATCCATACCTTAAGCAACTAAGAAGGGAAATATATTTATTAAATTACATTGTGTATGTTAAAGTCTCCTTATCTCCTTTAAAATATCTAGTAAATAATCATGACAAAAAATGGATAAAATTTTTCACCAAAAAAGGACCAAAGGTTCTCGGTTGTTCCATGAAGCTGTCAGCAAACACAAAGGCAGAAACCCACAGCCAATTTCTAGGTTCTTTCCTTGATTTGTCATGAAACAAACAAACAAAAAAACCCACAAGAAGCAGAGTTACTAATTTAAAGAATTTCCTGACAGAGTTGAATTCTAATCTTAGTCTATTAACAGGTCTTGCTTTCTACTACTATATATTGCTACATATATAACAATTTTCACAATGTAACACTGTAAAAAAAATTTTTGTCTTTCTTTGAAATGCAAGTGCAAAATACAATCAGTATTATTCTACTTAGGAGAAAAATAATTAAGGTAGCGTAAACCTTGGTCCTGCTACATAGAGCCGTACGAGCTTTGAGTTCACAAGCGTGGATATTTCCATGTTAATCCCTTTTTCCATAGCCAACAGACTTTTGTCAAGGCTGGGTCATAAACAGATTTTTAAGGTAATCACTGAATTTAAAAGGTTCTGTTCATGTTATCTCCCAAAACCCCTCTTATCATCTGATAGTCTCAGCAAAGTTACATTATTTTGGACATGCACACAATCATTATTAATGCACCGAATCCCTGCTCCTCCGGCCCCTGGAGCAACAAAACTGTCTTTGGCAGATGGCACTAAGAAGTCCATGGGATGACTCCTGTCCCCCACAACTGGGCAGTGACCCCACAGTGTGCCCAGCTTCCTCTGTCCCACGGATGCCACCACAGCTGTGCACCTAGCACCTCCCCAGCTCAGAGCAAAGGCTCAATACACCATAAAGCAACGGTTCACAGCCTGAGCCAAGGGCGAGCGCTGTCCTCTCACAAGAACCCTTGTTTGATTTTGTTGTCCTTCAGCTCCCTGGCACACAGGCCTTCTTGGGGTGAATCCTCAGGCGCCGTGGCTGGCGCTGGCCGTTTTCCACACGCGCCTGTCAGTAATCCAGCCCGTCGACCCCTGTTTGGTGACCAGGAGCGGCCGTGAGGCCTGGGGCTCGCCCCGGCAGGGTGCCTGTCAGAGCTCAGCGTCGGGGGCCGCGACGCCACCTGTCCTGCAGAGGGGATCTCTCCTCCCTGGCCTCACGGCGACCTGCCCAGCGCTGGGCGACTCTCCGTGGCCTCGCTCCTTCCTCCCCGTGGGCACCATCCATCTCCCG
>NW_010120532.1:0-8105 GCF_000699245.1 Pterocles gutturalis
GCTGGTGATTAGCGTTCATCACAACCCTCAGGCACTACCTTCAACCTATCCCTGCTCTGCAAAACACCGTTCCTAATGTCCGATGTGGTTTCTAAATTGCATCAACAAAACAAAGACTCCTGGATGAGGCTGTCCCAGCAGGGGGGCCGTGTGGTCCCACATCCGTGGGCTTACCTGGGGATGTGCGTGTGCTGGTATTTGCATGGGAGGTGTATATTCAAGCTATTCTCTAATCACTTCCCATAAATACAGTTCTGAATGGCAGCCAAGTTGTTTCATATTAATGAATCACTTCCATCCTCCCTCTCACGTTGCTGGGAAGGGACCTGTTTAAGCCGCTTTGTTTAATGCTGGGTTCTGCTCCTCTGTGATAAGTGCTGCTTGCCAAAAGCTTCGTTTCTAATGTAGTTCAAAGTCAAGTTGTTAAATCATATACGTCGACGTAATCAGGATTTGGGAGAGGAAGGAGAGCTTAGCTCCTCACGGTCCTGCGGGCAGGATGCACACCAATACAGTTCAACATTGGTGAGATCATTTTCCCCCCAAAACGGCATTTGGTGGAGTTCAGGTTTATGGAGAGGAGCATTTCAGCTCTGTGCCAGACGGGGAGGCTGGAGGTCCAAGTCCAGCCCTGCTGAGGCGGAGGGAATTCTCTTATTGATTTTAGGATGTTTTGGGTCCAGATTTGAAGCCCTGGAGTACTTTACTAAAGAAGGCCTCTTGTACCTGATTTCAGAAACAAATTCCAAGCCCTGCAATGTCTGTGTGAACCTTTTTACTGTCTTTGAAGTTGGTTTTTCCCCAGTGGTATGAAGATTAACAAATATTGTGACTAAGTCCTTTCCCCCTCTTCCCAAACGAAATCTAACATCAGCTCTTGAGAAAGAAGAACCTACGTTCTAAGAAATCCCCAAAGACAGTGATGGTCATCACCGCTTTTGTTGTTAAAGGGCATATTTTTCCGTGGTTTGTTTGGTTTGTTTTATGAATTAAGTTTGTGAATTCATGAGATTAAAAGCTTAGATGGGATCAATGAAGACAACACAGCATGCATCAAAGCAATTGCGGATTGTTTTTCAGACTCCAGAGGTCCACTAGTATCGAAGTACTAAGGGTTTAGAGCAATAATTATGAATTTTTCAGATAGAGAGATGAAAGGAAATACATTAGCAGGACACGAGGCTGAACTGGGCTGTTTGTTCTTTCCAGCTGACCAGGACCTCTCTTGGGGTAAAGGTACACGATGTCCTCTCTAAGGTAGCAATCTGATCCATGGGACAGTTTGAGAAAAGTCATTTGCTGTCTGCGCACAGGATGTTAACTGTGTGGAAAAGTAATAAAGCAGTGTAAGCCTTCGACAGAAACACAGAAGCTTCCAACTCTGCCCTCCATCCTTTCCTTTTTACCTCTGAGCAAGACTGGGTGGAAAATATATTAAAATAATTAGATTTTTCAGCTCCAATTTTCAGATGGCAACATATGATACAATATTTGGTGGCTTTTGATTAAAATTAGGCTTTTCTGATGCATAAGGGTAAAGCTTGTTAGATTCTCATCTTCCAAATCCTTGATTTCTGATGTTGGTTGTTCCCATAAATTTTCAAGTATGGCCAATAGAAAGCAGCTGATTTCTATCTAGTGGAAGTCAGGAAGATTTGTGGATTTGATACCGCGTCGTTTAAACTATTTTAATATGCCAAATTTATGGAAATGTTGAATTTAATATTCTCAGTACAAATCACACCTGATTTTCAGGCAGAATTCCCTCCCTCCTCTGCCAGATCCTTTGAGTTAGATAATCCCACTCTATTTTGCATGGCTTGCTTTCAACATACCCATTTCATACAGCCTGAGTTCAACCAGAGTCTGATTTGTCTTGTTTTTCAGGGAGGAGGTAGCAGAATTATGTTGAGGTGCCCTTGGGGCTGCAGAGATGTGGGACGGGGAAGGCAACCCCAACTGCTCCAGTTATGTTCCCATTTCCAGCCAGGGCGGCTGTGTGTGGATATTGGGATGAATTCTCACCAGTTTGGCTGCCCTCAGGTTTCATGAAACAGCACCAAGCTCTCATCCGCTGTGGGACACTGGAAGCTACTGCTTTGGGGTGATGCATCGCCTCATCCTGAGCGGTCCCTAGCAGAAAGAGCGGGGTGGAAGCTCCTGTCCTCTGCTGGGTCCCAGCATCCGGCCAAAACCCCTTCACTGCCAGTCAAAAACATGTGTGAACAGAAATTATTATCCAAATTATCATGTACTTTATAATAGAATCACAGACTGGTTTGGGTTGGAAGGGACCTTCAAGCCCATCCAGTCCCACCCCCTGCCATGGACAGGGACACCTCCCACCAGCCCAGGTTGCCCAAAGCCTCATCCAGCCTGGCCCTGAACCCCTCCAGGGATGGGACATCCATCCTTACAAGGCTGTAGCCTTCCCAGTCTCAGCATCACACTTAGCCACAGGGAAAACTGGTCTAACTATGGGGATGTGAAACAACTAAACACAATGTGGATTGCTTCTTTGATGCTAAGAGAAGACAGGTACCTTTGTCTGCAGGCTGCTCTGTGAAGACAGCTATCAGAGGCTATTGATACCCATCATTACAGAAGCACTCAAAGATTAACTAAACGATTGGAGTAAACACATCTGTTTTGTACAGAAAGTGTCTACGCACATCAGAGCAATGGGAAAAAAAAAACTTGTGTGGTGTCCCAAAGAGGTGACATAGTTGGCAGAAAGGAGAGGATGTTGCAAGATTTCACAATTGCAGAGGAAACACCTAGCTGACCTTTTTTTGGTCAGATTCTCATCTAATGTAAATCGGTCAAGATTCACCAAAGCCAAGTTGTTCCTGGATGCTGTTGCCCAGTTTTCCAGAGTGAAAACTGATGTTTTATAGAAGCTCATAGTTGCACATATTAAAGTAATCAGGAGCATTTTCATTACTGACTGTGCAAGTGAAATGAAGACAGTCTAATGGAAATGTGTTCAAAAAATTTTATTGACAAAGAATTTAAATAAAAATGTTTTCTCCTGTGTCTGACTTGTGCACAGTAACCAGGTCTAGCAGATGCCATTAATACAATGCAAGGATTGTAGTGGAGGGGAGAGGAAATGTATTTCCCAATCCCTACTGGAAATTATGTCTCTGCTTAATTCCTCCAGGCAGCTTAGATTTAAATATTTTTTTTTCCCCCATTGGCCATCCCTCAAATGAGCATCTAGCCTTTGGGTTTAGCCACAGAAAAACACAGTTCTCTTCCTCACTCTTCTCATTTTGGATGTTTTTTAGAGCAAGTCTATCTGGATTCCCCCAAATCAGGCATTTTCCTCTCTGCTGCTTTCTGCTGTCATTACACAGTCCGGGTTGCCACTTGTTATTTCGTTTGAGGAGTATTTTTACTCCATATTAATGCAGATTTTCATGGTGGTGTAGTTTTCATGAGCTTCTCATTCACGCCTGCATTGAATCAATCTTCTGCTGACAGTCAAACCCCCTGTGTTGTTCTCAGCACACCAAGCAGCTGGCACCGAGACTCCAAATGTCCGTTTGTCCCCCTTGTCCTCCCTCTGTGTGCTCCAAACCTTCCATCCCAGTGAAGAAGCTGTCACCCAGAGCTGGACCAGTACAGAGCAATCCCTCTGTCCAGTAGTAAGGACAGTACCCGCTGGAGGGAAGGGGCTGATCCAGCCCTGGCAGCCTGCTGGAGAAGGAGATTGTTGGTGGGCAGGGTCCAGAGGTGCTGTCTCGGAGGAGTTGGTGGGCTCTTGGCTCTCCATTGGTCACAGAAGGAAGTGTCCTCTTGTCTGACTCCAAACTTGGTGGGAAGGTCTGAAAGAAACGTGTACAGGACCACAAGCTGAGGTCTCAAACGCATGAAAAATCAGGGGTGAGACATTGGAAACCACGCTGGCGTTGGGGACACAGCAGTCCCACGCGGCAATGGGGCAGATCTCATCTAGAGCCAACAGCGTCCCCACACAGCAGGAGTCCAGGGTCCACGGGGTTGCTTCGAGGGACAGGGACCTTGCTGGGGCTCTCTCAGGTATCTCCTCCTTGCAGATGGCTCTACTCCCGAGTTATGTTTTCCAAGCACTCTTCATTATTGTGTTCTGAAGGGCCTAATTTTGGGGAAGAGTATGGTGTGAGATGTGCCCACCTCTCTTCCTCCCTTCTACCCCTTTCAGAATCACTGAAGGTGATTTTCATGTCACCAAATTTAACCACATAGTTTTGACACAGTCTGTACAGGGTGACAAGCACTCCTAAGAGTGACAGAGGGAGCCAAGGTGCCACACTCAGACAGAGGTGGCATCCCCACCGCACACACCTAAAGGCAGCTGCAAGGTCCTCACCTTTGGCTTATCTTGGTTGGGGTTTTTTTTCCCAGTTATGTTTCTTCCTGCCCTGAAAGTATGTGTTCATGCAAGGGCAGTGCCTGCACAAATTCTGCTTTTCTCTGTGCATGACCTCGAATGAAGGAAAGTGCGGTAGCAACACTCAGGCAGAGCACATCTCCACGCCTGGTTCAACTACAACACTGGTCCCATCAGAAAGGCCAACGAGGTGCTGGGGCAAGCAGGAGTCACCAAGGCTGGTGGGTTTGGTTGGACAGAACATTCCCTGACTCTGCAACCTCAGGGAGCAATTTAGCAATGACATTTGCAGCTTACTTTCTCAGCATCTCCAACATCCTCTGCACATCCACCTTCGCTTTCATCTTTCCCATGATTATCTGGCATTTTTTCCTCTGTATTTAATCCAAATGTGAGTGGCTGGCCAAAAAGCTCTTCGCATGTTCTGTAATATGGAAAATATCCTGTGGAAATGGCTGAATAACTCCCTTTCTCATCCTGCTTAGTGTTAACCTGGCCATCATTGAAGCTTTCTTCTGTTTCTGTGCTGATGTGCGATGCAGCAAGGGAAGGTGGGCTGGTAAAGGTGTAAGACCTTCTATAGTAGGGCAGGTACCCAAGAGAAAACGGCAGGTAATCTGGGACTGACAGGTCATTGCAAAGCCAGAGTTCAGTATTCAAGTCTTCAAGACTGTCCCTGGTGAACAGGATGTGGTCCAGAACCCCTGGGCAGGATGGTGGAGGAGTGGTGTCATCCCTTGTCTCCAGATCTCCTGGAAGCTCCTGAAAGAAATTTTTATTTGATCAAATATGATGAAATGATGCTATCAATGGGCAAGAGCCATTAGCAAACCCAATCACAACTGTTAATCAGTGCTGCTGCCAACCCAGGGCATGGCGCATCGGCCGCTGCAAAGAGATAACGGGGCCAGTCAGGAGACTGAGGACTGTAAAGGTTTGACTGGTTATCTTTCTGCTTTTTCTTTTCGAGTTTTGAAATGGTTTCTCATGTAGGGTTTTAATTTAAATTTAAATAATAAGTTCACTCCTATACTCTTAAGCAGTCTTTAGTAGTTTGCACAGGAAAAAGATGAAACTTCCTGTTCTCCCTGTGCTGATGAAGAGCAGCAATAACCAGGCTTCAGAAAGAAAAACCCAGTCTCCATCCCCTGCTACCTGATTTTTTACAGACTACTGTTTGGCACTGTTCGAAACCATGGCCCACAGAGACAGTGTTTGTACCTGATTTGAGGTTAAACTTACATCTGAGTTCATGAGCTGCCTTGGCAGACTCCAGGCTGACGGAACAGGACTCCCACAGGCTTGGGCTATTTAGGGTGATTTATGGCCTCCTGAAAATCTTGGTGGATCAGTGGTGCTTGTGAGCATCCTGGAAATGGAAGAACATTAAAATTTTGGTAGAGCCTAAAAAAAAAAAAAAAAAAAAACCCCAACCAAGCCTATATAGCCCTTTTTTCCTTCAGCTATTCTATTTTTTGAATTTTCCATGCGACCAAAACTGGCATATGCAATTCAAGGCTTTGAAAGACTTTGGACTTGATGTTTCAATTCAACTCCAGTCTTATCCCTCTTTATTTGAAAAGCTTATTTATCAGATCACCACTATTACAAGATTCTATTTCATTGAAAAAAATGTAAAAGGTCATCTTACTGTTATAGGTAAACACACAAAAATATTTTGCTACTAGAAAAATTGTCTACCCCTTATCTGTTTGCCGCTCTGGTGCTGTTAATTCCCCATCCACATTGACTTTCTTCCACTTTTTTCTTATCAAAATATCTGTCTCTAAAGTTTTTTGCATTTTGAGGATATCTTACAGATATCTCATTCTAGTTTGGGTAATATAGCTGCAACCTATCTGTTCACAAGAGTGAGAGAAAGGATATTTTTATAGTTACCTGGTACCCAAGAAGCATCCAAGAAGGGAAGACCAGGGGCAGGAGCATCATCCTGCATCCACCTGGCTGCCAGGGTGATGGGGTTTCAAGGCAGCATCACAAATGGGGGGACACCTCCTCCACCCCCCAGCTCCCTGCTGGCAGCCATCCCCTTCCTCCTCCCCAGGATATTTTTGTGGACATCCTGGTTTTACTGGGATGCTCACAGACAGCCTGGCTTCCTTCTAAAGAACCATTGGTTGCTCTTATTCCTGTCAGTGAGATAAGGAGCTGCTGACATAATCCCTAATAAACCAACTGGTCCCAGCTGGGGTGATGGTTCTGGTTGGGGTGTTTCAGCAAAGCCCGGAGAGGATGGGCTCTTCCACCTTGTTCTTCACTGGTGCAGGAGAGCTTGTTTGGTGGACTCACAACCAAGCAACCAGCAGCCCAAGTGACACATTCCAAAGGATAAATTTCAACAGAAATAGCATCAGATTAATGCATTTTTTCATTTTCATCTGAATCACCGTGAAGACGGTGATAAGTATACATTTCATTTTACTGTGACAGAATAATGCGTCTCTCTCTGGTTTATAAACGTAGAAGAAAGCTCAGGAATGCCTCAGTTGTGCCTTTTAAGGCATTTTCAAAGCCATATCTTTCCATGCTTTAAAAAAGAATATATCTTTAAAATATATGGAAACAGACAAAGACTTCCCGATTTTTCACATTGAAATAATTGTCATCAATTTTCCTCCATTCGAGTTTAAAATATTTTTTTTGCTAAATGACAGATGATTTTTCTTATTACTGCATCAACATGTATGTATTTCAGTGTTTAACTGGCAAGTGTAATAGAGTGGAGCAGCTTCTCTGACAAGACATTAAAAATGCTCATAAAATTTGGGTAACAGAGAAATTCAGAAAAAGATTCATTCCCGCATGGTATTTGATCTCTTTACTGAAATTCCAGAGCTCTAAAGCACGGGAACGATTTTGAATGGGCTATATTATTATTCATCCCATTTATTATCCTCGTTGCTGCCTGCAGTAAAAAGTGGTTTATTATAATGTGATTTCTCAACTGCATCAGTATGATATACCGGCATCTAATGAAGTGTTCAGGCACCCAAAACCCCAGCTTCATTGAAATTCATTACCACAAAGATTCTGCCAGAACTAATTGCTGTCAAGGCTGCTTATGCATATGTCTTAGTTTCGTTTCTCTAAATGACAGAGCTGGTACAAACCAACGTAAAAAAAAAAAAAACCTCCAGCCTGCAACACGCCCCAGAACATCGCAGGAGGTGTCAGGGAGCTGGCACTCCTGTGGGACCAAGAATAGTTTGAGGATTTGGATACTTTTAAAAAAACCCCTGAAAGATGGTATTTTATGTGCAGAGGAAATAGTGACTGAGTATGGGGGGGTCTTAAGGAAAAGATGGGGAGGTCTCTGCTGCCTCCAGCGCACCCTGAATCACCAGGCTTTGGGCAAGGCTTGGGGTTTGAGCCAGAGAAGGAGTCCAAGACCGGGGATTTGGAGACAGGAGAAGGCAGGGGTGAGGTGTCCTGGCCCCGCTGCACCCCTGGGTGCTGAACTCCCACCCCCAGCTCCCACTGCCCTTTCAGCCCCCCTGGCTGAGGCGTAGATCCTCCTTGCACCCCCAAATTCACCCCCACACCCAGCAGACCAAACCCTCTTTCCAAGCGGTGAATGCTCTTTTGCAAACTGAGCGTTGCTTTAAAGGTGCTTTTGTGGTGAAAAGCAATAAATGCAATTTTGCCAGGAGGGAAGGGAGAGGAATTTGTGAACCCGGGACTGCTTGAGCAGATTTGTTGAACAACTCCA
>NW_010120532.1:8131-22735 GCF_000699245.1 Pterocles gutturalis
GTCAGCCTACGCAGATCGCTCCGGATGCGCCTTGCCAAAATCCTTGGGACTGAGCCAAGGGAGTGATGTTGACTGTTGCAGGTGGGTTATGGACCCCCCGAGAGGTGCCGGAGGTGTTGGGAGTTCACTAATTATGGCTCATTAAGGCTCGTAGGGGAAAGATGCTCTCAGCACAGGACACCTTTTTGGATCCCTCCTGATGTGGGCGAGGTGAGCAGGGATGTGGGGTTTCTATTTCAACCTTCTGGAGTTACATTTTTGCTGCTGAGATAGGTGGGACCAAAGCCACCCTTTCGTGGAGCCTTTTGGTGTTTTCCTTAGTGATTTCCCTGCGACTTCAGACCTCTGCGATTTGGCCGCTTCGTTTCAACAAAGACAACTTTTATTATCTTACTGAAAAGCCTGGATGTGCTGGTATGATGTGCTCGCTCCGTGCACGTTTTCAAGCATTAGTCATGCCATAACATCTGCTTTTTATTGGTAATTACACTATCCCCATTTTAATAAGAGGTAATTCTTAAATTTCTCATAAAATATATATGACTCCAGGGGAAAGAAGGTGAAAGGTTTTGCAAGCCTCTCACAGCCACAAGACCAAAATGAGTGGAAATAAATCCTTTCTGAGCAGAACTTGTCCAGCCGCTCATGACAGCGTGTCCAGGGATGCCTGTGCGACTCGCCGTCCCTATTTCTCCTAATTGTTCCTGCTCTACAGAACAGACCCGCAAAGTCTGTCCATTGCAGCCCTTCTGGGTGCTATTAATGCGCTCAAAAATGGGGACCTGCTCCTAAAACTGCACATACGTGGATACCCCCTCCTGGGTGTAACTCGCCTGGAATTAGTGGGAAGGGGGTTCTGCAAGATCAGGTCCTAACTGGGGAACAGTAAAAGTTTGTGGGCTGTTTCCAAGTGGTTTAGACGCTTTCGAATTGCAAATAGGTGTCTGGATTAATGGACCGAAGCTTGTTTGCATTCATATTTATGGTAGACTCAGTATAAAATGAGTTGAAATAGCGTTTCTGAAAAAAAATGAGTAACAGCTGAAGTGGAAGACCAACATCCAGATAAAGCAGCAAGAAAAAGTCTTTTGGGGCTCCCTTAAAAAGCTTACAGTGTCTTATTGCCCACTCTCCCTCTGTACGTAAGCGCTGCTCCGGCAATGCGAGAATTGGGCTCTGCCATTCCATTGGGTGTTTCCATGGATTTTTCCAGCGATTCTGGACAAGGCAGTGACAAATGATACTTTTGCAAGGTCATCCCCAAATCTTTGAAAACCGGGGAGCTTTTTCAGTGACTCCTGCCATTCCCTGAATGCCAGCAGCCAAGCCCATATGGAGCATTGTGCACTGAGCTCATTGTTGATGCAAATGCACACAACGAGTTTTGATTAAGGACAAAATGCAGAATTGACTCAAACTGCTTTTTTTTTTTTTTTTTTTTGGTTTGAAAAGCTGCAAGCCTCTCATTATCATCAGGGTTTCTTTCAGGGCAGGAAATTGGAATTTCCATAAAATAATGCCGAAAGGCACAGGGGCGAAGTCAAAGAACACTTATGTTCCTAACAAATGGAAGGATAAACACGCAAAACAAATTTGGGGACACTCAACTCAACATTTGGGGGCATGTTATGGCATGTGGATTATTTAAATTATTCAACATATATTAAGCAGGCGCATACACAAATGGTGAAAGGACAAAGCGGTGGGTTTAAGAGAAGCCTTTTCCCTTTGCACAGTAACTCGTAGCTATCCTGGGTGTGATTATTGCATTCACCAGCCAAGGAGGGTTTGTGTGCCTGGATTGCATGGTTTTCATGTGAACAAGGAGCTCCTTCCAGTGTGGAAGAAGATCCTATAGCAGCATTTGTAGCCCTGGGGTCACTGAGATGGGATCGAAAAGACTTTGTGTATCCTCAGGGCTGTTCTGCTGGGTTTGGGAACACCAGCGCTTGGAGGGACTCGGCGGCTGTTGAGTACAGCCAGCACCCAGGCGGTCCGGTGCCGTTTCCAGTCCTCACAGTGTCCTGGCTGATTGGAAAATCCGTGTGCCAAGGGACACTGGGAAGTGGTGACCACATTCTTCACTCTTTCAAAACCCGGATGAAGCTGGCTAGAGAGTCTCTTCATTTTTATGGGGGTTCAATCATAGCCAGGGCTGGCAGTGATCCGTACAAATAAGGGTGTTTGGTGTTCCCCAGTGCAAGAGCAGGCTGCTCTGAGTATGATCCTGTGGGGAGGGTTTGTGTTTTCAGGGAGGAGGGAAATAAAAGGAAGGACATTTTTGCCAAGGACGACGTTAAAAAGCTATTTTGCAAAGACAAGTTCTCCAAAAGGAGAAAACTGGGGAATTGAAGTTGCTTTGTCCCCATTTCTCTGCATGCCTCACCATGCAGGTTTCAGTAACAAAACCAGCTCCTGCTTCCTCGCATGGTCCATCTGCCTTCCCAGGTCTGCAGCCAGCTCGTGGCACTTGGTGTTCAGGTGTGGTGGATTGAAAAAATACTGAAAAATGTATTTTCTTTTGGTTGTTCCACTTCAAATGGAAAAAAAAATACTGAAAAATGTATTTTCTTTTGGTTGTTCCACTTCAAATGAAATATCACCGTATCTGTGCAGGACAAGCCCAACTGGGGGAAAAGTATTACAGCTGGCAACATCTAGGAACCAGAAGAAGCCAAAGAAGAGAGCAGGGAAGGAGGATGTGTCAGGGATTGGGACCATAACTTTTTCTTAGAACAAATCTATCTCTGCCTTCACACTGGTGGAAGTGGAAAGAAAACTCATTTTGTGTTAAAAAACAGGTCATCTTCAAGAAACATCAAGGAAACCTTGAGCAGACATGAGCAAACAGCCCTGGGGGAGTCATTTGTCTTGGCTGTCAAGAGGAAAATTAAGACTCCAGGGGACACAGAGGCTGGATTTGATGGATGCTTGCAGCAGAAGGCAAGTGGGTTAGCATTCCTGTCCACCACAAAATCGTCTTCTTTCCCCGGAGAAAAGCGACTGTATCAAGTGTACACCTGTGGGGAGGAGAGAGGGGATGGGAAGACAAATGGTGGAAAGTCCCTGAAATGATAAGTGTCTCTTCTTGTTTGGTATTGACAGGAATCACCTCGCTCTAGGAAGGTGAACTGGATCGCCACAAGCTGGGGGCTGGTTGAACACGTTCATGGGCAGAGCATCATTAGTGGCTGTGTCTGCATTGGCTTTGGCAAGCGGCTCTGAGGAGCGGGTGTCCGTACGAGATGCTTTCGGGAGGGATTGGTCCTGGTACTCAGTGATCATTAGTGACCCAGGCGTGTGGGTGTGCTGGAGTACATCGTCTGGTCTCGTGTCCTCCAAAAGCCATCCAGTTCACCACTCCACAGGCAAACTGAATTACCATAAGCAGAGGTGATTGGGATATTTGCTTCAAAATTTCTGATCCTAATGCAACCGTTATGTAGATATACCCGCATACAGTACCTGTTGATCAGGAGAACATTCCTGTGATGGACGATGCTATGCAGCTCTGCAACCCCCAAACCACACTGCATGAGACCCAGCCCTGAAAGGGAAGAAAAAATGCAATTTCTGTTACAGTCAGAATCCAAGAAAATACTGTCCCATGCATATCCTCAGGGCTCTTCTAGGTCAAGCATCTTGTCATCCTCTTAGTCACAGACACAGACACAAAGAAGATGTCTGCTGATTAATAACCTGGATCCATTTTAGCGGACAGACACACCCCAGTCAGCTGTGCAATGTATATTTCTACTAGAAAACAAAATTTGACTCCTATAAGCAACCTCTTTCTGTCAGTGAGGGTATGGCAAATCCTGCCACTAGTTTTACTGATTTTTTTTCTGTTTTCTGATCAGATTTATTTCAGCCATACAACACAGAACCTGGTGATTAATTTTCAGCAGATTTCACTTGAGCAATCTGTGGTCTTGGGTTGCTAATATAAAAAAATAAGGAAAAAAAGTCTGATAATATTTCAATATTGGTAACTGGCAATGCTGCAAAAAAGCTGCAGACAGTCTCAGCAAGTCTTGAGGACATCTTAAATAACAGTAAATGTTTTCAACTTTTTAATTAATTAGAGTTTTTCATCTACTTTTTCATTGAGGCTGTACTGCAGTCTTTAAACTTACTTTTCCTGCAGTTCTCACATAATCACGGGCCGCAGGAGGGGGGAAAGCACTGCTTATAATGAGACATACTAGTAAGCTGCAGAGTTTGGCAAGGCCAGCAATCTCTAAAGAGACTCAAGGTGTTTATAGACATTTCAGCCACGACAGATCTTAAGGACTAGGCTTTAAATTCTCAGCATCTGCAGCTGTTTCTGAGCAGGTAGAGAAGAAAAGGTACCGGTGACGTAGGGGTAGGGCTGGAAAGAATCACCTGGACCCTGAAAGCAGTCCTGGAACACGGCAGTTACCTCCATCAGTTAGTCCCCAAGAAGGGACAAGCCCCTGCTTGGCAGAAAACCTCCTCGTTATAGTGTCCTCTTAGAAACACATTAAATCTCCATTTAATCCAGCCCTGGAAGGGGAGGAAGAAAGGAAAATGCTCTTTGGGTTGCCAGCCCCATCACCACCTCCGTGCACACATTCGTACTCGATGGTCCAGTTCACAATTCCATTTATTTATTTATTTAGGGAATATATTTTTATTTAGGGAATTTATCTTATTTATTTATTTAGGGAATATGTCCATCATTTGGCCTCTGTGACTGTTTCTTATCAGCGAACGATCGCGGGTGCAGCAGCTCTCTCGCTTTGCGTTGGCTCAAGCTCCAGCTCATCTGCCTCTGGCCAACTTTTGATGGTGCAGCTGGAAAAAAGGTCCCCAACTGCCCTTGGTGCAGCCTCGGATAGTTTCACACTCTGTGTTTTAGCACGGGTGTCCGGTCCATACTCCCTATTTACTGCAGCAGCAGCTGCGAGCAGCTGTGCTTCTCCAAAACCCGGGTGAAAAGAAGGTCTTGCCCTTTGGTACTGGTCCTTCTGTGACTCCCCCGGCCCCCAGGGCCAGGCTGTGCCTCCCTGCAGAGCAGGCTTGGCCAGAGGAGAGATTGAGGCTGGTCTCGGCAGGAGGAAGGTGGATGCAGCGTGTCCAGGAAGCACATTCCCGGGACATGACGGCACGTCCCGGGGGCCCGGGGGCTGCACTTGTGCTGGGGAGGAAGGACTGGGCTGGCTTTCAGGCTCCCCTCCTCGCTCAGGAGCAGGACTCCAAACACATTTTCTAAAGCCACTTTTGTTTATCCCAAATTCCCTCCTCAACACTTCCACTACGATTCTGAAGGAAAAATAATCTGTAAGCAAGAGTTTGCCTGCAAAGTGCCGAGAGCTCATGGCACAGCCAGGATCCCACCTGCCTCACTCTCTCCGTCTGTGTGTGTGCCCACATCTCCCCACGTCAGGGGAAAACCTCCATGGAGAAGGGACATTTTATCTCCCAGCAGCTAACCCAGGGTCCCCGGTGAGCCACGGTATTCCTGGACTAACACATTAAATAAAACCAGTAACCTGCAAGGAGGATGTGCCCAGCGAGATGGGAAGGATGCTCATCAGCAGGACATGCACCGGGCTGCATCCCCCCTCCTCAGCAGGTTCGTGGTCACTACTGCAAGGAGGGCAGGTGCAGCAGGACCTGGATTTCCAACCTCATTTTAGCTGGATATGCTTTGTCCAAAGTTGTGCTTGTTTTTACCCAAAGAGGTGCTTTAAGGGAAGGAGTTGAGTTCACCCACCCAACGCTCAGGTGAAATTTGAATTCACTTTGCTTGGTTTTCTTGCATTAGAAACCTGATTTCAATATTCACACTTATACAATGCGAGGCTAACGAAATCTGCCAGTTGCTCTTCTCCACTGAGCAGCACATCCAAACTCTTGAAAATGAAATTAATTATTTTTAAGTCACAGATAAATCTGGATGCATATGAAAAGCAAATGACAAAATGATGTGCTGTTGGAGGGAGCCAAGGCAGAGTGTGATCATGCCAGAAAGGAGATTTGGAAATATACCTTCTCAATCGACGTGGGCTCCCCTGTGATGATGGGCTTGCAAGCTTGCGGCAGAGTGCTGAGCCTGGGATTTTCTCTGCGGGAGCTGTGGTTGGGTTTCTTTCTGTCACTGCTGTTTTGCAATGCCATAGTAAGTGTTGGTGAGTTTGCAAATCATAAAAGCAGGAACCATGGGTGGGTGCTTTCATCCAAGGGCTAGAACAAACATTTTTGGTGGCAGCCCATTCCAGAGAAATTTTCAGTGTTATAAATTAAAAACAACAACGACAAAAAAAAAGAAGTTAAACAAGCAGCAGCTGTTTGGAACTGGGCCCTAAACCCGAAGTATATAAATGGTGTTCAGACAAATACTTAGAGACAGTGACGAGAAAATGCTCAGCGCAAGAGCTGCAGGGTGATTTCTAGCTGCACTGCTCGCAGGATGATCATTTTTGTCCAGCCACGAGAAATTCACCATTCTCAGTGATGAGAGGAGCTTTGATGACACAGCTGATGCTGCATCCACCTGGTGGGCTGGACCGGTCGGAGCCCCCGGTGACAACGGGTGACACGTCCCCAGTGACTGCACAGGGGTGTGGCACATCCTCGCACAGAAAATTAAGAAACATTCAAACCAGCTGAATTAGGAAGCTGTCCATAGATATTTTAACATTGGGGATAACGATCCAGAGATAATAAGAGAATAATTATCAAAAGAAAACAGGAATGCTGGCCAGCCTCCTATAAGGGGGACATACATACTCTGCAAGTTCAATTATGAGTTATTAGTTTGTTTGGAAAGGTATTTGCCCTTTGGACACCCATATTTGTGTTCTGAGCTTCAGGAACATAAATTACAGTCATTTAAACCCCAGGCTTACATTTTACTTCCATGACGTAAATGAGTTCCCAACTTTCAAAGGCCAGCTGTCCCTTACAGCAAGAGGTAGCAATTAGATAAAATTCTTTTATTGCATGGAAGTATTTTCAGTCCTTTATGTTTATGTGCCCCAGGTGAAGCAATATAAACAAACTAGAGCTGTCACCATTGTGTTAATAATGGAAACTGCATTTGGGAAGTTTTAGGGATAAAACCTATAACTTTTTACTGCTAAGGTGTCAAACCTTTCCAATGTAAAACAGAAGTGCAGCTGTGTAAGACGCCGAGAAAGGTCTCTGAGAAGCCAACATTCACGGACTCTTTAGTTATATAAAGGTGGTTACTTCCAAGCCACAGCCGTTAATAAGAATTGCTGGGAAAAATCAGGTTAAAAATACATTTAAGTGGCTCTGGGTTTTGGGTAAACTTCAGACACACAGAGTTAAATCCACCCCTAATCCATCCTCACTGAAATCCATATTTTACAGATGTGCACGTATCCGTAGCGGATGGATGAAATGCTGAGGCGCGGTGTGAGCGTGGACACACCAGACAGTCCAGCCTGGCTCTGGGCTCAGGGAATTGCTCCATCAGCCCCGGTGCTGGAGTTTTCCATTGTGGATTTCTAATCCCTTGGCTCACACTTCAAAAACGGACCAGGCAAAGCAATTGATTGCAAGAGTGGAGGTAGCTGGGTTTGCCTTTTTTCCCCCAGTCTCAGTAGATGAATAGAGAAATGCCACCGCCTTAAAAGTACCATTTGAAGGTTCAAAACCAGCAAAAAAAACCACATCAAAAAGTACCTATGGATGGTTCGAACCTGCTGCCCTGTCCACCCCGAGAGCAGGGTACAGTGCCGCAGCCGAAGCACACCGTGTTCCCAGCTGTGCCTGCACCTGGAGCTCAGCTTTTCCCGCTTTCCAGTTTTTCTTTCATTTTTGTACGAGTGACACACTGAGCCACATGGAAAACAAAAATTCTCCTCCATGGCAATTTTTAGAACCAGTTTTCATTCTGCTTTCAGAAATACTGCTTTCCTTTCACTCTTATTCAAGCAGAACGTGGGAAAATGGGTCCTCCTACATCGATAGCAGCGATGGGACCGCCCCGCCGGAGAGCTGCAGCCAACACGCCTGCTCCGAGGAGCGGTGCATCACAGCTGAGCCAGCAACACGGGTCACTGCTCTGGCAAACCAGGGGACAGAGATGCTCCAGGAATGGTTCACAGTCAGGAACTCACCACAGCTCCTCCCCGCTGTAGGATGGAGCAGAGCTTGCAAGCTCCCAAAGGAGAGGGATGAAACCTCCTGGTGAAAGCTCTGTTGAAACCAAGACCTACAGTTGCAGTGTTGATGTGTGTATTCATGAAAGGCTTTTTGCAACCTGAAAAATGCAACAATTTTTTTTTTTTCCCTAGGAAGAGTGAGAAAAAAAAAAACCCACATTTAGTCATCTGGTTTGATTTACGGATAGAAAATCCAAATGCATCCACATCCGGAGAACGGAGCTCACACTGGGATGGGCGTCCGAGCTCTGCTCTCCTCCTCAGCTCCCTATGCTTTCAGCTGTCACCTGCAGAGGTAGCTGCTTTTTAGCATAACTTTTTTCTGACCTCATCCCAGGAAAAAATCGGGGCATTTACTATAAGGCAGGCTTCCAGCAAAGGCAAAGGTTTGGAGGCAGAGAAGGGGAGGTTTGGATGCAGTTCACGTCTCTTGCTTGGTGAACCGACAAGAGGAAGAATCGAACTTCAAAGGCTTCCACTGCACAGCTGATGACATTTAGGAAGAAAAGGAAGATTGTTGCTTTTTTAGGAGATTTACAAATACCATCCATGTCCATGGGTGTAATTTTCCATTAAGGAAAAAGAATTTCAGAAGCAACATATGGACCGTGCAGTAAAGAAGTTACCATAGCAACCAGCCTCCTAAAAATCCCAATATATGTATACAGAAATCAAATGCATGTAATAGTTATGGCTGCATGTCTAAAGTCATTTGTAAGTCCTATCTTCCTAGGTTTATTTTTTCATCTAGTAAAAGTCTAATTCACACTTCGAACATGGGCTTGCTGTGTTGCCTCTCGAACCCGCACACATCTTGCACTGGAAAGTCAAAAGCATCATGACTGACAGAGTGAAACCTAATTTAGCTAATTCAAAATCTATGCTAGAAGCATAAAGGAATGGTTATGGGACCAGAATGAATTAAGACATGGGAATACAGCTGAGATGACACTTATGTTCAGAAAATGTTGGCTGTTAAAAATAAACAGATGAAGGGGTGTGAGCATCAGAAAAGTCTTTCAAAAGCAGGATGGTTTACCAGGGCAGAAGGGATTCTGGGCGGGTTACATCCCTCCCTTCCCTCTGTGGTCCCTGTGTGGGGTCAGACAGGACCTCTCCCCACAGCCCTGGCGCTCCCATCACAATGAGCTCAGGGACACACTTCTCCTGCTCTACTTTTTTGCAATATCTGAAAGGATCTTCAAAGATTTAGTGGCTTGGCACAGCATGTTCCCATACTTCTCTGTGCTCTGGCCTTAGGAACCAGAGATCTTCCTTATTGTCTCTGGGAATTTAGCTGAGATGGATTTCCTAGGTGGACATCTAGGAAAACAAAATTTCTGCTGCTGAGAGGAGATGGGGAAATGGAGTCAGTGCCAAGACAACTCCTCCTGACACAACTGACTGTGGGATGGGAGACACTTGGGTGCTTCAATGTTGTTGTCCAGATGCTGCTTCCAAAGATGCTGCGAGGAGACGTTTCACCCTTGACTCTGGGCCACCATCATGTCCTCTTGCCTGGCCAGAGTGCGGAGCATTCATCAGTTATTAAATGTAAATTCCACAGACTGATGTCACAATCTTCAAGCCGACAATCCTGAATGTTGAGGCCAGTTACAGCAGCCAGAAGCCCCAGGAGGGGTGCGGGTCCCATTTTGATAGATCTTCAGCATAACAAAGGAACAAACCCTCCCTATCTACCAGTGTTAGAAAGACTCTCAGTGAGCTTCAACGCATGCTCTAACCAAGCAGTCTGTTAAAACATCATTTTTTTTTTCATCACACCCGGCTCTCGTTACGGCAGGCGGGAGCGTCTCTGGCTGTGCTGTGCCAAAATCCGCACTCCTGTTCCTGGGATGCTGCATCCCTCGCCTACAAACAAGGCTCCTGCCACCACAGCAGCAGACGGTCCAAGGAAAACTTTCAGTTCCTTTTCAAAATAAATAATTTGAACTGTCAAGTGAATATCTGCTCATCGCTGGGACTTTTTGCAGTCCTTCCTCCAACTGCGGTTCCCCTTCCTGCTCCGAGCATCGCTCGCTGCGGGCTCTGCGCAAAAGGAGCTGAAATGCAGACTCTGACAGGTTTTGTGTGTGTTGCCTCCACTTGCATCCTTTCAAAGCCCCTCCAGCTGATCTTCCTTTCACTCTTTCAAAGAGACTTGAGCAGCTGGTGGGAAGATTGGGAAGGGTGAGGTCCTGCAATTGTCTCTTCTGAGGGACTGCATCTCTAATGCTCTTAAACAGACATTTATCCTGCACTGAACATGGTCAGAAAGCTAATAAAATCACACTTCTGAGCCCCTCAAGCACTTATTCTTGATGAGAGTTATTTCCATCTCAAGCTTTAGCTCTTTGCCTCCGGCTAATTTGTAGCAAAGTTGTTCAAGAGAAGGCTGAGCCATGATTCTTCTTAGATGAGCAAAGATGGATTTGTTCTCCCTGGGTGGAAATCTGTGCTGCTGGAGAGCCAGAAGAAGACTTTGGCTGAACTTAAATCCTTGCTGTAGTGTGAAGGGCTACAAAACTAGCTTTTGCTCAAACATCGTTTCCCTCTCCTGTTGGACAGACACTTGATTGCATCTTGCTCAACCAGAAAACAAAAGGCATCTTTGGACCTGAAGGGTGCTGCCTCTTTTCTGCAATGTCTCATGGGACCATAACATTTCCCTTCTGCCTGCAATGGGGACCAGGAGTTTTCTGCCCAGATGTAAGCTCGTTGCTTTTGCTTGTTTTCTTCTGCTTAGGCAACAAGGGAGGTCCTCCTAAGCAATGAGGGTGAAAAATGCGCGTCCCATCTGGACTGGGTTTCAGTAGGTTCCGCCCAGTGTGACATGCTGAGACGTACAGCTTCTGCCTGGGGGGCAAATGAGAAAGAGACCCCAAGCTTGGTGGTTACAGGAAGGTTTTCTGCCTTGCTGCTTTGGTTGGTGACCACCTCGGGCATCCCTGGTGCCACCCCCCGAGCTCCCAGGCTCAGCCTCCCGGGGGTCGTCCTCCCAAGGCGCTGTCCACAGGGATGAAAACAGTTTGTTGCAATATTTTTTCTAGCTCACATGAAGTCATAAATGGCAAAACAGATGGCTTTGAGGAATCTTGGGCCCGTGTTTGCATGCCAGGGAAGGCCACACTTGTCACTCGCAGGGGGATTACGGTTCCACCCTCATCCCACCGAGAATGTGTGGTTTTATGGATGATACAAAGTTTGGTAAATGTTTCTTTGAAACGGACATTCTTTTTCCTTATGGGCATATAATATTCTTGCATAAGAAAGAATTATTTTGTGAGGAAGAATATTCTTTTATTTCACATTCATTTCATTCTTTCATTTCTTTCTTTCATTTCACACAAATATTTTTTCTTAATACTTTACCCATAAAAAATTCACTCAACACAGGGAACTCCACATGCCTTTAGGACTCTAACTGAGGAATACCAATTCTGAAGAGAGTAGAAACACAGCAGCATCTTAATGTCTGGCAACAACAGCAAAGAGCCAGCAACAAGAAGGGGGCAGTGAGCAATGTCCTAGGGCAGGGTATGGGATTTCTTGCACCACAGCAGGCTTCCTGCTTGATCTTGAGTGAAGCACGCCTCTCTCGGCTCCTCAGCTTGGCACCTGTAAGAAATAAAGATCAAAATGTTTACATGACTGCATCCCTTTGTTGCAAGAGAGAAACAATTTAGAGGCACAAAGATGCAGGAGCTGCGCAGATCCCTCTGGCACAGAGCAGATGGACGGAGACAGGAATGGGCTGACACAGGAGGGACCTTCTGCTTCTTGGAAGAAGTTACAGCACACACAGAGACGTGGAGTTTAAAGATGAGCCCCGCAATCTGCACGTCGCATGTCAAACGTGAGGGCTGAAGATTTTGGTCCTTGTCTGTTCTGCATATCCCAATGTCTCCTTCCAAAGGGGAACGTGCCAAGGCTGACGCTGTGATCTGCAGGTTGCACACCAAGAAGGCAGCATGCAAAACCTGCTGCCTCCTCCTGACCTGCTGGGCAGGGTCTGTCCATCCTCAGGGCACAAGAGGCGGAGGGTCCAGCCTTGCTGGCAGTGTCGTGGCACAGCTCATGGTGTGCTCGTGTCTGTACCCAAGTCAGTGAAATGACTTATGTCACCGCTTGTGGCAGCCGTTCAGGAAAGCATCTCTAGGAAAGGACTTGCGCTCCTTTGAAATGAGACTTAAACACATGCTCGGGTGCCTCCTTGAGCAACGTTATCTGTGCACATGGTGACGGTGAGAAGGTGACACCGGTCCCCTGGAAAAGAATAAGCAACTTTCCTGCAAGCTGGTGTCTTGTCCTCCTCAGACCAGCATCCACAGATTTTACCCCCCCGGGCTTGAAGAAAGGCCATTCGTGGGACATTTCTGTGACCTTTCCATAACTCTCCCCAGGCTAGAGATGCCAGGCTTGAAAAAAAAAGTCATTTGCCAAATGATTTCTTAATGTTTGTGTCTCCGGGTGAAATTTGTCAAGCTTTTAATTTATTACAGAAGAAAAGTGGAAACAGGGGAGGCTTTATGATTTTTAAATGTTCTAACATTTATTTCAGTGTTTCAGTTTTTATTACAGTTATGTTTGTGGCAGAAGAAATTTCTCAAGACCAAGAGCTAATGTTGCTTCCAGCCACTAACGCATTTTCAATTAGTGTCAGAGAATGCTGAAACTCCTTTTGCTGCCGCAGGAGTGAAGAAAAGCCTCTGGCACAGCAGTGTGCAACATTGCCACTCCCATTAGAAGCGAATGGTCCTCATGTACACCTTCCTTTTACTACCTGTTTCCCTTTACTGGGTCATGATTTTCCTCTGTTGATTTTCTCTTGAGCTGGATTTCTCTCTGTGGGCTTCTTGGGGAGCATTTTGCAAAAGCCACTTAGTTCTTTTCAGGCTGGTGTGTGAGAAGAAATCTGTTCTTTTCACACTGTGCAGAAATGCTGGCTAGGCATCTCTTGCAACAGCTATTTTCCATCCCTGCAACCACATCTGGAAGTGCCAGGTTCCCCATGGGTGCAAATCAGCGTGGTTCCAGCGGCCGTACCAGTGATATGCAAACTGGTGTCATCGGAGGGTCTGGATCTCATTTAAAGGCTCTGTGTTCTTCCATGTGACATCTGAACCTCAAATAAAATATTTCATACAGTCACTTAACTCATGATCCCTGGATTTCCTACCTCAGCATTGTTAATAACTTACATCCACTTCTGGCATTATCATTGATACTTATAGCCGCGGAAGTCACGCCATCCAGTGAGTTAGATCACCCTATGACACTTCTTTGACCTCTATGTCAGCACGAGGATAGCAAAGAAAATTGATTGTTTAGGTGCTGCTGTTCTTTTACTGTTGTGCTTCAAGCAGAAAATTTTGCATGAATTTCAGATCCCCAAAAATAAGTTGAAATGTAGGTGCTTCTTTGTGTTCTGAAGTTTTGCTTGTACAATGCTTCCCCAGTGAACACCTGTTCCTTAATCCTTATGTTTTTCATCTCAATAATATCTTCCTGATGCTCAGAATGTGTGGCAGGGTTTGCAGATGCCGTCGGTCGCGGCAGACGGAGCTCACACCTTGGCTGAGCACAGGCAGCCCCCGGCGCAGGAGGGCTGTGCTGACCCCGGGCAGATGTGCGTGGGGCTTTGATCTGCCCCATGCCGGGATGCAGGCAGCCCTGCCCATCCTTTGCACCTGCAGGGATCCTCAGCAGAGGGAACAGAAACCCAGGAGTAAACAGCTTCTTCTTGCTGCTGTGATCACCTAGAATATTTTGATCCCTAATATTATAGGTTAAGATGTGACTATTTTAAATAAAATGAACACATGTGGTGTTCTCAGAGATGCGTGATGCAGACACCACATCTTGATCATATTAGCTAGGGCTTGCTGTCTGTACGTGGTGCATTAATTCACAAACAGCAAGCTGGGAAGGAGCCTCCTGGACCAGGAGGTGAACTTTGATATGATCCTCTCTCATGGTCCTGAGCTGTTTGCTGTGATATGTGTCCAGACATGCTGGACTTGCTAAGTAAGGTGGTGTTTTGTTTTGTTTTGTTTTTTGTTTTGTTTTTTTCCAGGCATGTGGATAGATGATGGAAGGTGAAAACACCAAAATTCTTCCCTGAGTCCCACCAAATAGGTAAAGAAAATAGGGACTAGCAGGGGGATAAAACCAGCAGGACTCTGAACAGCCAGGATGACGAAAACCAGGAGGGGGAAAATGTATCTCATCCTGGCAGTAAGACAAATGGATTAATGTACAAATGTAAGAAGGGCTGAAGTGGGCCAGGCTGAAGGTTTAACTAGCTTGGGAGCCTGTGGTCAGCTGTAGCCAACACTGCAGCTCTAAGGATCACAGGGACCAGACTGTGGGAGCAAGACAAGTATATGCCTCCCTGGTTGAAGGCAGGTTTTTTATTATATTTATTTTATTTTACTTTATTTTA
>NW_010120533.1:0-59565 GCF_000699245.1 Pterocles gutturalis
GCCGAGTTGGGGTGCGCCCTGCCTGCCCGGAGGGATGCTTTCATCCAGTTATAAGAGCCCGTTGTATACAAACACGCCTTGGCTTCAGTTAACCTTTAAAACAAAACGTTGCTTCATGTACTTGATGTTCTTTTGCTTTCCTTTCTGTTTGGACAGTAAAGTCAAATGAGTTCTTTGGGAGGATTATTGGCTCAGCGGGTCTGGATGGGGGTTTGAGTGCTGTAGCAGAGATTATTTTCTCTAAGGGCTTTTTCTTAGGTTCTTAGTTTCTGTTGTAAACAGAAACGTGGTTATCTGTCGTGTAAAACCTTTATGCAACTGTTTTTGTCCAAAATGATGTATCTTTTCTGAGTCTTTTTTTTCGGATTTTGGTGCTGTTTTCAGTCTGTGTGTTCTGGTACTGCAGTGTTCAAGTTTGGAAAGTCAGGCTTTGATTAAGTTTTCTTCATAGTGTCAAACACACATCTGTTAGGTGTGAGAAAGTACACTGAAACCTAGACAGTTCGTGTGTGGTGTGAACCAGATCAGAAAGGATAAGGAATTAATGCAAGGTGGAGAGGTGAAGTGGTGTCTGGATGTTCTTTACTCTTGCTAATTTTATTTTTGCCTAAATGTCCTCCTGTGTTGTCCTTCAGTCTTTATAGTGGAAGCGTTCTTGAAATGGTTTAAAATAATTAAACGCACCTCCCCCACAACAAATCTAAACTTGCAAGAATGAGCTACAGTCAATGAACTGAGGAAGAACTGAGTCATAAATATATAGAATGAGTAACGGGATCCTAGCTGTCCAGAGGGCTGACAATTAGTGATGTTGTATTCAAATGAAACAAGAATAGGGAGGAAAAGTTTCAGTTACACTTGTAATCTAATTTATCTGAATTTTGAAGCTGAAGTCTGTTCTGTTTGCTATGGTTTTGTATGTTCTTATAGTAAAGGCATTACTAAAAATGTGCGTAGTTCTTCTAGTATTAGCTTTGTCTATTGAAAAGTCCTTGAACAGTAGATGGTGCGATAGTATTGGAAGTACCATTCTGACCCCACCGGTGTTTTTCCCCTGACCCCTCCCAAGGTGTTATTGTCATGGTATTACCAGGTCCAGTGGCTTTGCAGTGGCAGCATGTCTGTTGCCTCATACCCAGAGGTAAGGGGAAGGGTGTGCATGGGGTGAAGGTATGTTGTGGCTTGGGTTTCTTGTTTGTCTGGGCAGAGGTAAGAGGGTGATAAGTTATCTCAAATTTTCGTTTGTTCCTCACCAGAATCTTTTGTCAACAGCAGTCCCATTCAAACAGCAAGTGCTTCTAGTCTTCTTGTTTAGCATAAATATCCTCCTTTCCTTGTGTCTTTCGAGTGGCACTCGAGTGTTACATGTACTTTTTGGCTCTTGAATTTTACCGTGTGAAAACCCCCTGCAGATAACTCGGGTCTTTTAGGACCACAGTAACTTCTTTGATCTGAAAAGTGCAAGACCACTGTTAAAATATGAATCTACCTAAAACCCACCAGTAGCTCTACTCTTCTCATGTCTTAAGGAAATTCAGTAAAAAGCAGAATAAATTGTAAAATTCTAAATGGCTGAACATGTGCATGTATTTTGGTAGTGTTAGGATCCTGTCTGTAGGAGTCATGCTCACCCTGAGCTGGAGGGATGAGCTTTGCTTCCCTCCCCCCCACCGCATTTCTTCCACCTGTTAGCTGAAGCTCTCACACTCATTCTTGCCTTAAATCCCATGTCTTGAAATGTTCCCTTCTGCTGCTCTAGTGCTGCTAGAGCATCTTGGTAGGTGTCTTAAAGCAGCAGTTAAAGAGGCTGCTGAGAATTGCATAAAGACAACCAACTACCAACTTGATTTAAAAACCAAATAAAAATACAAAGCTGAAACTTGCATATTCTACAAATAATATGTCTTTCATACTTTCTGAGTAGATATGACAGTGATAATACACATTAGAGAGTCTTTAAATACTTGCAAGCTACAAAGGATTTCCTATCCAAACTTATGAAAACACTTAAGGTAATGCCCCAAACTATTTCAGCCTCTAAGTGGACTCACTGTAGAGACAAAAGAACTGAAATTACTGACAGTACGAAGGTGGGATGTTTCCTAGCACAATAGAAGTGAAAGGAATTAAAAAAAAATTGCTGTATAGCTTGATATCTTCATAATTTAAACAAGGTATTTACTTCATAAGTAGCAAATAGTAGAGTAAGAAAACCATATTCTAAGAAGTGGATCTGGGATGGTTGCTGTGAAGGGTGATACAATGGCTTAAATACTAAGAGCTACACCATGGCTTTGCCAATACGCACGAGCTGGTACTGGTGCTGAAAGGAGTCCTGTCTCGCTTCCTCTAGTAAAAGAGGCACTGCAGCAAGAATAACTATGTTTGGAACTGGATTCAGAACTGGCCCAAATTAAAACTACTTTTCCTGCTACCCTCCCTTTCTGAGGTTAGTTTTAACCTGGATTAGTTTCCATATTGAGTTGATTATGTGGCAAAGTAAATATTTATGCTGACTCAACAGAAAGAGTAGGTGAGCATGAACAACAGGGGAACTGTTTCGGGTTCACTTATGCTGGTGTGAAGTGTTTGTGAAACTGTGTTGCTAGTAGCAGTTCATTTAGCATCATGTTAAACACGATTTTTTATGACCTTTCTAAAGCTGCAAACAAGACTAAAAGAGAGTAAACCTTTCTTGTATGTTTCTCTTAAGTGTATTGTATTGTTACTCACTGGCTTTCCAACGCTGCTTCTAGAGTGAGTAAAGAATGATTGCATAACACTACAAACAGGTTCTTGTAGAGTAAGAATATATCTGATATACATGTGTTTCAAGTGCTGGTAGAAGGGCATAGAGTTCACAGGCATACTGCCCTTTAAGTTTGCTAACAAAGTAACTGTGATAGTAAGTAAACACATTAGCATGTGTATATTATCTACATTCATAATAACCTATGTAGGTAAATGAATGGGACACTAGGATAATAGTATGTGTGAGGTTTCAGAATGGTGATCTATGCTTTAAAGACAGAATTTTACATCTGTATGTAAATGCTTATGTTTTTTGAACTCTATTTTCCTAGAAGACCTGGTAGTATGTACAACTACACAATCTTTGCAAAGCATTTTGTATTTTGCAAAGCAGAAGTACTTTTTTTTTTTTTTTTTTTTCTCCAGAAGTACAATATTCTGACTATTTGGAAGGCTCACATGCCTTCCAGAACTCATGCATTTGTTTTTGAACTTATTTTGAGATATTTGCATTCTGAGCTTTAAATATTGCTTAAAAATCTAGTAGAGGAAAAAAAATATGGTTGTCTGCTACAAGCAAAAAGACAAGGAGGTGTCATTGTTTAGTGGCTTACTAGTTGATTTGTCATTTTTCTTCAGTTTTCTATCAGTGGTTCTCGCAGGCAGTGTCCTGCTCCACAAAATCAAACATGCTGTAGGCAGGGGATGTGTTCCTGATGAGGTATTGCAGATGAAGGGAAAACACTCTTATTCACTTCTTTAAACTAGCTTCCACAAGATTTTTTCTTGGACTTGGATTTCTAATTAGATGAAGAATATAGCATAAGTATCTTCAAAAAGATAAGGAAGTCCGCTCTGTACAGCTTTCTCTTTTCCTCCCCCAGTAAAGCTGTTCTACAAGGACAGCTCTTGACAAGTCTTTGCAGTTGCCTGTCTTTTTCTTTGTTTCCCTGCCTTCATTACTGTTCATTTTTTTCCACAGAGGTCATTATTGTAATGCTTTTATTTGAGAAATAAATTTGAATTTTTCTGGTATGCTTCTAAGGATGGTGCAGTCTTTTCATCCCTTGCTAGTCTGAAAGAACTGGTTTAAATTAGGCTGGAATTACTTCTCAGCGTGGACAAGTTTTGAATACAAATACGTTAGTGATATGTGTGACTTCTGATTTGGAGGATGAGGAAACAACATAAAAACTCCCTTATTGCTAGATGTTCTGTAATGGAAATAAGACTCATAGTGTGTATTTTGAATTGGTTTATATTTTGTTGTTGCCCTCCTGTTTACCCCCTCCAAAAAAGGTCGTGTGTGAAGGGAATGATTTTTGCAGGGCTCCTAGCATGTGAGTTCTTTACTCAGCCACAGACCAGTAGATAAACCCTTTCCTAGGATAACCATCCTGTCTGCTCACTCTGTTACTGGGGATCTTGCAGATCATGCTGGGAGAGGGCTATTTGGGTAGGTCAGTGTGGTGCTGGGCCCTGCTTTCTCCTTCTGCCTACAGATGTTAGGATTGGCATGTGCCTAGTCCTTAAGCTTTTGATACATCCCAAAGGGAACATCCCAGAAGTTTGAGGAGGAAGGGAGGGATGAGGGAAATAATGCTGTGTTACCTTGTTCTCTTTTCTCTAGAGTTGTTATCGAATATGGGTTTCTTTGTGGGGAAAAGTCAGACACCAAGTGTATTGTTTTGAGAGGTGGTGGGCAGACTAGAAGTTGTGTAAATTACTTTCTTCTGCAGGTATTTCATCTGGTAATATAACTGTTAATTCCTTAAAGCCTACATGAACACAGAGTAGTCGTTATTTGAGGGAAATAAAGTGTACTTACTGATAGATTTAGTTATTCAAGGGAAAAACAGGTTATTACTTTGGGTTGGTACTGACAGTAGGAGAGAATCACTGTCTTCTAAATTAGTCTGTGTCCCTATTCTTTTTCATAATTTGAAGATGCTTATTTTAGAATCACAGCATAACTTCAGCTGGAAGAGACCTCAGAATGTCACCTGGTCCAAGCCCCTTCTCATTGTGAGACCTGCTTCTGCGTTAGATCGGGTTGTTTAGTGTCAAATCCAGTTGAGTTTTGAACTCTGCCCTTCAGGGGTGGAGGTTCAACAATATCTGCAGGCAACCTCTTTTGTCAGTTTGTGAGTAGGTGAGCAGCATACAATACAAGTTTCTCATAAAAATTTGATTGCTAGTTCAGATGTGTGGTTTCCCAGTTTACCTGTTTAACAAGCTGTTAAATGCCATTCTGTTAACTCTGCTCACCCCTTTCTTTTGAAGCCTCATTTCCTACATGGCAGGGGAGAGAAGAAAGGGGAAGAAAATGAAGGGGTCCCCTTTTTTCCTCTACTGTGTCTTTGGATGACCAGATAATGAAAAAATAAGGATTTGTTATGCAAATCCCCACTTTGTATGTCTGCTCTTTCTAAAATGCTGCTGAGTTTGCGATACCGATTAATTTTGTTTGCTATTTATACAGTGGGTTTTTTTCTGTGCCATTGCTAATATTGGTATTTCGTACTTTCCAGTTATCTTTTGGTTTTCAGTTTTAAAACTGGGTGAGAACTTAAAATTATTAGCCTAATCTCATACGGACTAGTAAATATGCTCAGTAGGTTATCAAATTTAATCCAAACTATCTTTATACAAGCCAAAAGCAAACTAATGAAGTGCCACAGCTTTAAGTACTCATGTTTCTTTTCAGAATTATTTTTGTATTTCATTTTTGTGCTACGTCAGCTAGACACTCTGCTTGGTTTTATGGCTTTCTCTTTACGTTGATGGGAGTTTTAACTTTGTAATAGGACTTTTTAGTTCACAGTTTTCACTCCGTGTTTGATGTGGATGTCTGCTCAGTTGTAACACTAAATGTTTTTGTGAGCTTTTCCCTTAGTGCTAGGAGGCTGAAATTTAAGAATGGCATTTTATCTTTAAGCCACCATTAAAAGTACCAGGTGGTACTCATAGCCTGCTGACTGAAGTAAAAATCAGTATTTTGATGCAGCATACAGATAACTTGCATCAGAAAATATATTTCTGCATATGGTATCTTCAGCTGAAATTTTCTGTGTGGTTCATGCAGTTTTGATATACGAAATCTGATCTCCAGAATTTTTTAACTGAGCAGACTAGACCGTTGGTGGAAATGATAGTGTTGGCTACTAGCTGCACAGACAATTCCATTTTCAACAAGGAAATGGAACACTAATTTCATATAGTTTCAGATCTAGTTTCAGTGTCATTTAAACCTGAGTAGTTTGAGGGAGTGTCAAAAGTTTATTGGTTAGAGGACTGTCTTCTCCCTATTAGCTTCTTTTTGATAACTTGCTACATTGGGTGTATTTTGGCATAGTCAAAATGGTTGCTTTCTTTTCCTCGCTTCTCCTCCCTCCTCCTTGTTTCAAAACACTAAGTTTCTCCAGTGTGGGCTGTCTAGTACAGGGTGAAGCATCTTCTTCATGCTAGTTTACAAACTAATCTGTACGGATAGATTTACACATGTAGAACTGTTGTCAAGATCTGGCTGTTAGTCTGTAGCACAGTTTAAGATTTGGCACATGAAGAAAGCATAGTATCTTCTGCAGTCACTAGATGGCCTTATGTTTTAGGGTATGCACAGTATTGTGCGTATCACTTGACAGACGTGAGTAAGAGCAAGTCATTCCTCTATTGCGTGAAAGTGTTCATGGCTCTAAAGAGCCAGCAATAAAGCTCTTAATGCAATGGTCCATTATCATACAGAAGTAAAAAAAAAAAAAGTATCTTGTGTTGACAAAGCAAACTGTGTCAAATTTACAAATATGGATTGCCCATCTTCCTCCATACAAAATGGTTTTTCCCCGTTGGCTGATCTTTACACATTCAGACTCTTGAGATTCTCAGCAGTCAAGGCAGCACAGTTGATGGATTTGAAAGATGTCATATTTTGGATCAATGTGAATATGAATGAAAGTATTTAGGCTAGTGGGAAAGTCTTGTCACTGCTGTGATGTTCTGAGGATTATGTTTCTGTTTTAACTGATGTTTATTTCTTTATCCTTCATGCGGTTTTTCCTCCTACGTATTTAACTTACATTGTAGATTTTTTCAAGCTGTGCTTTAATATTTGTTTGCAGTTCCCTTTGCATTTAAGGTTTATTTATATAATACCTTTAATGTGTTTACGTAGCATATGTGCATCAGGTCAGAAGTAATCAATTTCAAGAATCCTCTCTCTTTTCTTTCCTCTAATTAAAGATCTGGTAACCCAGTGGGAGTTTGTTCTGGTCTTCAAATCCATGATTTATCAGTTTAAAGGCAGAAATTGTTTTATGCAGAAGTGTGCTTTGACTCTTACATAATTAAGGGAAACAAATTTGCAAACAAGAAAATATGAACGTAATCATCCTCATGGCACTAGTACTTTGTCCTTGTTGGCATATGGCAGGGGGGTTGGAACTAGATGATTTTTAAGGTCCCTTCCAACCAAACCATTCTGTGATTCCCTATGTGCAACAAAACCTAAGAAATCAAACATGGTGACAGGGATGCAGATCCCTATAGCTATAAAGGATCTAGGACAACCAGGAATAATAATTTGGAATTTTTCAGCTCAAAGGTGAGTCTGTATTTAAGAGGAGATTTAGCACTCGTTAGTTCAGTTTTTAGCTAAGAAGCTGTGAGTTGAGCAATATTGTCTGAAACATGGTTAAGTGCTGTCATCCAATTGGGTCTGGTTTTATCTGTCTTAACTGGAATGTAAGAATATGGAATCATAAGATAGTCTTCAGAAAAACTTGAGTTCTCTTTTACATCTTCCAAAGAAACTTTAATTAGTGTAATTTAAAGGGATTTATTCAATCCTAAGTAATGAAATACTCTGGTGTGTGATGATTATACCCCTGCTGAAAATGTGTAGCAATTTACTGTTACTGATTTAGCTGCAATTAGAAGACAAAACTGTTCAGCTATGTGCTTGTGTTTGCACATGGCAGGATAAGAGGCAAGGCAACATTTTATCAGTCAGTTGGCAGGCAAAACCGTATTTTTGTTATCTTTTTTCCCTTCTCTGAAACTCTAATTATATATTTGATTTTTATTTATTTATATCTAGGGTGTGGATTCAGGATTTGTTCCCAGTGTTCATGATTTTGACAAGAAACTCACAGAGGCTGATGCTTACTTACAGATCTTGATAGACCAATTAAAGGTATGGTAACTAACTGGTGTGTTTACTGTACTGGGGGTCTGCTTGTCAGTGTGCATTTCAAGGTCTGGTTGAAAGGAAGCTCAAAAAAAGGGATGGAGTGATGTTTTATCCTTGGCATGTGTTCTGGTAAATGTGGGGTGCAGAGAGAGCTCATGTGGCTGAGCTGACTGTGACCTGGAGAAAATGTACCTTTTTTATGTATGAAGTCTGATAATGATAGAATTTTATTATCTGTTTCTCCCTAGCGTAGGATGTTACATAAATTCTAACTACTCCTGAAATAAAAGAGATTTTGACTAGAAGTGTAAAAATTAAACGTTATAAGCTAAGGGTTGAAATAAGCTGAAAATGTCTTTTTCTTTGAATGGATCTTGGGATTGTTAAAATAGAGTTAGAAAATTAGAATAACTCAAACAGATCTTATAAAATGATTTACAATGACTGAAGTATTCTTTCGTGTAAACAGCTACATGGAAATGGCAGAGATGACCGAAGTTTAATTTAAAAACATAATTAAATCACTATATTGCTCATAGCATTTTAGAATTTATCCTGAGAAAATTTTGTCAAGTAATACGCAACTGCAGTTGCAGATGGTTTCAGACTTTGTTGCAGATAATATGTTCTTTGTTCTTGAGTGAAAACATTCTGTAGAAATTTTGTACAAATGACGTTCTTTTACACATTGTACATGTATTTTAAGAGTAGATGGGAAGGTGAAGAATGATGAAGTCATACTTTTCAGTGCTCATCTTATTGAGAAAAACAATTTTTGCTGCTGGTTAGGACCCTTTTTCCCATGACTCAGCAAGTTAAAATTGCTGTTAAGATTGCTTCAGTTCTGCTGGTTTGGATTTTTTATTTTTTTTTCTGATATAATGGGCAAGTTTTGCATGTGGGATATTCAGCAGAAATTCAGTTACAGGGCAGGGTGGAGAGGGGGAAGAGAAAAATGGAGGTAGGGAGAAGAGATGCAAACAAAATACAAAGCTGATCAGGAGTTAGCTTTGTCTCCTGCTCTGGAGCCATCTAGCACGCATGCTTCACCGAAGGTATTTAAATCTTTACACCTTCTAATTGTTATTTTAGGCCAACTGGGGGGAGAGGGTATAGGAGTTAGTTAATAATGAAAGAAGAGTGAGGATGGATAGAGACCAAGATTACAGTCTTTATTTTTAGAATCAGAAATCTGCCCTCAAGGGAAAGGGAACACATGAGCAGGTTTTAGGCAGGCAGTTGAGTGAAGAACTGTAGCTCACCTAGTAAAAATTACAGCCTCTTTTCTGAGAAAGGGTGGATGTGATGAACTTCTGAGCATTACCCTTCATCTCTTTTCTTCCTTGAACAATTTGTACTTAATTGTTATTTGTATGTGTACCTCAGTGTGCTCTTGGAGGCAACTTTTGACTGTTTCAGCTCAGCTTGTGTTAAATACACGTACAAGCTTTTCAGTAGGAATTTGTTTCACTTTGCTGCATCTCATAATCCACTTTTAAGAAAATAAATACAAGTTAATGCAGGGAAATTACTATATGTCTTCCCAAAAGAAGTACTTACAAATCATACATGATTTGAATCGTATACCTGAATAACAAGGTACCTGGAAGGGTTGATAAAGGTTGAGGTGGTTTTGATAAGCACTCTGTACGTGCCAGAGATCTTTGCTGAAATAAACGAAGGCAGCTGGAGGTGTTCTGATATGTGTGCGTCACTTTTATTACTTAACTTCACCTTTTTGTTCAAATCGTGGTAGAATCGTGCCAGGCTGAGCTGTGGAACTAGCCAGGATCTGAGGTTTGGTCTCTGGCAGGATGGGGTAATATGAGAAATTAGTTACAAAATTGTTATATCACAAATGCTGTGAAGAAATATTAGCCCAAAACTGGTTTGGATCATAATACTAGGATCGTATAACTTACGTACTTATTAAATGCTTTTGTTTTTGAAATTTTGGTGATTGTGGCCGATTTTATATGGAAAAATAACACTTTCAGTATTTTCACAAGTATCTCTTTCTTTCAGCTCTATGATGAAAAACTCCAGAACTGCAAGGATGATGAACAGAGAAAAGCAAGTACATTTTGTTTAAATTTTGCTTATTTTGCTTAATCAGATGGTTTTGTGCATTGATTTGCTATAGTGTATAAAAATTTAAATGTTCTCGGTCTATTTTCATATTCCTCACGTTGTCAAAATCACTTAAAGCAATTGAATAACTGATAGCAACATTTCTTTTGTGAATAGGTGGTAAACAGAATTTTATTAATAGTCGGTGTCATAACATTAAAAAAGGTTTCAGTCTGTAGGAAATGATGACTCCTCTGTCAAAAGCATTTTTAAGTTAAATTTGCTATTTTTTCATTTGTAACAAGGATGAGTGTTTAATATGTGTAGGAATAGCAATGCTATTGTGAGGGGGAAAAAAGTAAATACTAAGAGTCGTGTATCTCACATCAATGCATCCTGTGCAGTTCTGTGACTGGCATGCCACGTAGTAGCAGCCTGAGAATACCATCGTGTGTTCACCTTAGGTGAGGATGCCGACAATGTCACTTAGGGAATACCATCGTGCATTCGCCTTAGGTGAGGATGCCGACAATGTCACTTATTATGTGGAGCACTACTTTTTTAGCGAGGTTGTAATTCACTTGTTATGTATTTTTTTTTTGCACCCAACTCCATTCCATTTCAAAGTCAAGTTAGTAGGTGAGGTTTCAGTCACTGCGTTTAAGAAAGGCTAGCGCATACCTTTGGTACTGTGGGTTCAGCATTAAGTAGCGTGCGGGTTTTTTATGTGAATTTGTGCAGTCTGGAGGAGGGATTTAACATTTCCTTATGAAGGGTTTATTACTGAGGAGTTGCTTTTGTTTTCAGCAAACACAATAATTTCGGTATCATAAAGTAGTGGTGTATTTCATCCTAGTTCCCTCCCTCCCCCCCAGTTTCACTTGTGAAAAACAAGCTGACGTTTTCCTGGTGCTCGATTTCAGTTTTGAAAACAGTTTTACGATTTCTGTGATTAGTTTACTTCTTTATAATAGTTGTGACCTTTCATGTGTTATCCATCTTGTTTGATGTGTTATGAGTCTTAGGGACTTAGCAATTGATGGTCTTTCTGGAGTTCTTTTGCACGTCTTCTAAAATAACTTTGAAGTACAAGTGTTCTCTGTGTAAGTGCATTTAATCTGTAGACAACTGACTGAAAGAGTACAATCTAAAGATTTTGCGTTTCTCTGTCGGTGCCTCTTACTGGGAAGAGTTCTCCTTCAATTTTGACCTCTCTCCAGATGCTACTTTGCAGATCAGGCAGTACTTTGTTTTTCCCTGTGACAGTGCTTTTAATCCCTGGAGAGTTTCGGCATGTTGTGCTGATTTATTTCTTTGTCTCTGCAAGGTATCTATGGAACGGACAGATTGACTTTCTAGAGAAAGCAGGAGGCCTGTTTGGAAGAGGTCAGCTTCCTCTGGTTTTAAATCTTGATGAGGGTTGCTATTACTATAGATTCCATTTATTCTCTATTAGAAAAAGACTTGGCAAAGCACTTTTTTGATCATGTCTCTTCCTGTACTAAAGTACCTGAGAGGTTTTTTGATGCTGTATTTAGCAGTTTTCCTATTTGCTTATGGTTCAGCTATCAGATTATGAGCTGAGCGTAACCTGCAGGATGCTTCCATCCAACCCATAGTTTTTGCCTCTGAGGAAACAAGATTTGGTTAGTTGAGTGTTACGTGCTTCCCAAGTAGCTGAGTGCTGTTTTCTGCAACTGTTTATGGCCAGGCATTTAAAACCCGAGCCATTGCTTTTGCAAGTGTACAGAGGATCGGATGAGCTTTTAGTTACAGAACATTTGGTCTTTCGAAGATAATAGTACACGGTATAGATGTTCTGAGGTGCTTCAAGATCTCTTGGATATCTTCTTTCTGAGACATGGTAATCTGTTGAATTTAGAACAAGACAGTGCACATGTAGACTTGATGAATTTTGAAGACTGAGAAATATTGTGATTATTATTAGCTCCCTGTCTTACATGAATACTCCTGGCAGAACTACAACTAGCACTGTACAGTGGGATCATATTGTCTTGCAAACACACCATAACTAGCAGCGCTGCTAGTTCTGCTGAATCTACTGATGGAGTACTATCTGGTTATGTACAAAGTAAAGGAAAGCCCGTGATCTGAGGGTACTGCATTTCAAGGTGAAGATGAGATAGGACGTTGCTTTCTCACCGTGTTAACAATATTATTAGTGAAGTAAATCCAAGGCTGAGCACCCGCATTCAGGTTGTACCATACTGATTCCGACCATGAGTCGGCTGCCCCTACAAGCCTCTGCTGCCTCTCTTTGCTCAACAAGCTGATCCAACTCTGTATATGGTTGTTGAATGAGGCAAAAATAATGTTCAGTGGAGAAAAATTAGCTTTCTATTGGATCATCAGTGGCTTGATAAAAAATCAAATGTCAAGGAGGTGCAACAAGCAGCAAGTGGATGGAGTACTTTCAGCAGCAGCCTGCAGTTTGATTAGATTAGGTATAGCACGTGGCTGCATTCTGCAAATGTAAGTCTGCAGGGAATTGATGTTCTATATGAAAATATGTGTATTCATTACCTAAAATCAGGGAAGCTGTCTTACTAGAATTTTATCCTCATCAATTGTCAAAGAGTAGGATGTTGAAGAGAGAAAATTGTGGTACCTTTTTCTAGTAAATTATATTATTTGATTTTATTTGTAACGGTTTTTATCTTCAACGTATCTTCTTGTTTATGATTTGTCTTACAATTTCATATTACTTTTAATGCAAGTTTAAACAAGAGTGTAAGAATAAAGTTACAAGGATTGTAGCTGTGTACTTAGCAGTGTAGTTCTGTACAATTGATGAGATGAGATACAAGCATTCTCCTGATTTCTCCAAACCAACCAGTCTTGTAAGCATGCTGATTTTGTTGCTGATGATTGTCAATTTCATGTTACTTTTAATGCAAGTTTAAACAAGAGAGTGTAAGAATAAAGTTACAAGGATTGTAGCTGTGTACTTAGCAGTGTAGTTCTGTACAATTGATGAGATGAGATACAAGCATTCTCCTGATTTCTCCAAACCAACCAGTCTTGTAAGCATGCTGATTTTGTTGCTGATGATTGTTTTTCTCTCCCTGGTGTCATGTCAATAGTGTGTTTGTATAAGATCTTATAGGAGGAGAGTTCACAAACTTTATTTTATGGCTGCTTACATCACTCTTCTGGAAAAACACATTGCTCATGAAAATCCAGAGACTTCCATGTCAGTGTTTGCTTAGCCGTAAAGAACAGGGCTGGTGCCAAAGCACCCTAAAGAGAAGGGTCTTCCTAAGGACCCCTGCTCTGTCTGACTTCTTGCGTTGTTCTCAGAATTTTGTGTACAAATGAAGAAGATGATATTCTAGCGCTCTGTGCTGTATTCTTGCAAGGTAGCTGTATAGTACAAATGTGAAAAAAATGTGATTAATGCATACTGATATTGCTTAGGTTGGCCAGCTCACAAATAATTCAATTCCGTAGAGGAAAAAATTATGATTGTGTAATTTGTGGGTAGGCCTTGAAAACCAGGTGACGGGAGGTTTTTCCCATTTTGTGTGATCACGGACAAATTACCCTTTTGTCAGTACCTATGTGTACGAATAACAGTGTGTTAATTAGTCTATTGTTTGCAAAATGACAAATGAGTAGGGGGAAAACAATGTGACTGAATGACATTATATATGGCCTGACATAACTTTCAGATTTTCAGCAAAGATTGTATCAGTGAAGGGAATGAGATAACAGTTTATTTGGTGTGTAAAAGCTCTATAACATGTTGGGGGAAAAAAACAGATAAAGAATAATCAAAGCTGCTGACAGCTGCCTACAGTTGGCTATAAAGCTTTGAGGCTCAATGATTTATTTCAGCTGCATAATCTTTTATCTGACAAGATCTGTGTGTTTGGGTACATTACCTCTTCTATTCTGGTGCTGAAGGGCTCAAAGCTTCACTGCTGTCCTGATATTTAAAATGCTTTTTTCAATATGTGTTGATAAAGTTTGGACTAGAAGTATTGTAGAGACTTGAAAAACAAAAAACAAAACAAAGGAGTTTTTAGCTGTTCTCTGCTAGCAGCAGAAGTAAATATAACTTTCTTTGTGATATAATATCCCTGAAGTGCTCTTTCCTACATCAGCATGGCTCAGTCTTTCCAGCGGAAAAGGCTGAGGCTGAGCGCTGTTTGGCCACCTCTTGCTATTTAATAATGAAAAAAAATGTATAGCATCCTTATGAATAGTATACAGAGCAGCATATAACTGAAGAAACTTTCCCCAGGTATTGGCTGGGGAGCTGTCACTGCATTTGTTTTTTTTTTTTTTTTAATCCACAAACTGAGACTGTTCGTAACTTTAGATTTACAGACACATGTTGCTCTCTCCTGGTGTAGAATTTGGCTTGCAGTGCTCTGTGGAGAAAAAATTCCTTTACATGCTTTGATTGTTCAAGAATCAAAATGACTGTGACTCAAGTCATATGAGACACTCATATTAATCAAAACAAAGAGGTCCTGTAATTGAATTAGTAGAGGTTCAGTGCTGATTCAAATTTAATAATTTTGCCTTCTGCAGACAGACCCAAGGACATCAACAGGATGCACATGCTTCTTAGGTCAAGCTGATGTGTGAAATGGCATACAGAGCCTTTTGCATGCCTGAAGTGCAATTCCATACAGGAAATCTTTATGAACCAGTGTTTCTAGATAAAATTAAGTAGGCAGCGTTCCAGATGCACTTTTACTGGAGGCTTAGAAAGAGTAAGAACACATGTGCACTGTTATTTTCTGTGATTTTTTTTTAAACTGTGCCTAACTGCATATGCTTATTATGCTTGAATGATGGTCATTGCAAGTAATATCGATCACTGGAATGTCCCACCTTTCAGTACACTAGATGAGGCTATAAACTGAACTTAGAGTGAATCTTCATACTGCATTTTGGTTTTGTTGATGTTATGCAAAACTGAAGTGTAGACTTTGATTGGTAAATATGTGTAATATCACTGTTCAGAGTCTTTAGGTCAAACTAGATGTTGGAAATTCTGTTTTTAAACAAACTATTTTGATTTTTCTTTTCAGAAGATTGAAAGTCTCAAAGAAACAACCAGTGTAAGTTTCTTTTATTTTTGTATCTATTCTATGTAGATTCTGAAATCTGCCATATTTTCTTGTGAAAGCTTTTAAAGCTTTTTACGGAAAAGTGGGAATCTGTATTAGGTCCAACAGTGTGATGGCAGAGGCAGCCTAGTTCCAGTGCTGTGTACAGATTTATGTCTAGCACCTTGGAATCACAAAATCATAGTATAGTTGAGGTTGGAAGGGACCTCTGAGGGTCCATAGTCCAACCCCATGCTCAGAGCACAGTCAGAGCAAGTTGCCCAGCACCAAATCTATTTGGCTTTTGAGTAACTACAAGGATGGAGACTCTGCAACCTCTCTAGGCAGTCTGTTCCAGTGTTTGATTATCCCCAGAGTAAAAAAGTATTTTCTTATGTTTAAGGTGATGAATTTCCTGTATTTTGGTCTGTGGCCATTGCCTGTTGTCTGTTACGGGACACTACTGAGACAAGTGTGCCTTTGTCATCTTCACACCCTGCCGTCCCAATCAGATATTGGTGCCCTCTGATAAGGTCTCCCCTGAGCCTTTTCTTCTCCAGATTAAACAATCCCAGCTCTCCCAGCCTCTCTTCACATGATAGTTTACCTGCTTGCAGCACTCTGAAAATTTGAAGGGAGGTGGGGGGGAGAGTGCAGGAGGGAAAGTAGTGGTTTTGCAGAAGTGAGTGTCCATTTAGTTCTCACCCAATATTTCAGTGAATATTCTGTGTAACTAATAAAAATACCTGTAAATACGAAATATAGGATAGTAATACAAGGTTTTTTGCTGTTATTTTTGTTTTCCTAGAGCATGGTAGAATCAATAAAACACTGCATTGTGTTGCTACAGATTGCTAAGGTAAGTACACTGTAAACTATTTTGAATATTAATTATATAGCATTAATCTGTGTGAAAGCAATTGAAATCTAAAAGTGCCTTCTATATGATCCAGGATATAGATATATTTAGAAATTGGTATGAGTTGATTTATGCTACTATTTTAATGGTGTTACTTAACGATGTTACTGAGTTCCGTAGCAGACAGTCCTTTTAATGTTTGTGGTAACAGTCGTGTTGATGACAGAGGTTTTCTTTTGAGATAAATACTCTTTTGCAGAGTTTGCTATTAGGCTAAATAAGAACTTGAACAAACAAAACATAAGGGTGACGGAATATAAACTTAACAAAACTCTTTTTTTCTGTTTCATTTAAGAATGTGGCTAACATAAATCAAAAAAATGTAAAATTGTCATGTTAAGAATCTAAGCTGGTTTGATGAGGTTTTTAGCAGGTCTGAAGTTCGTAATGTTGGAACTTCTTGAAGTAAGAATTGTGTTATTTGAGAATGCAGTACGGATAACGCACTTACGCTTTTTATTTAAATGTTTTGTTACTTTTGAAAATTTAGTGGGATTTCAATTCTTTTGGCAAGTTCTGCTCTTACAGGCCTTCTCATACTGTATTTGGGATACATTAATTGTGAGCTGCTGATCTGTATCTCGAGACCAAAGTGAAGATGGTGTTTTACAAATAAATTAATTTATGATATTTTCAGAATGTAAGACTCAATTTAATTAGAGCACATTCTGATTTATTCAGAAATAGGCACAATTTCTTCAATTTTTTTCTATAGTCCAGATCAACTCTTTTTTTCTTTTTTCAGCTTTCAAATACAATACTGCTGTTTTGTCTTCATTCTAGATGCCAGATACAGTGTACAGAATTTTGAGGCCAGTGAAAATTGTAGCATTTAGAACCTTGCAGGATCAGAAGTCATTCACTAAAAGGATCAGTGCATGTTTTGTGAAATTCAGATTTCATATCAGTAGCTAAAAAATTCTGAAGAAAAGGTGCATTAGTTAACAGGTTTATACAAAACCAAAAATATTCTGCAAGTAGTAGGATATATTGAAATAGTTTTGTGCCACATGAATCTAGCGCTAGAACAGTCTTTATTTAACATACAGTGATACTATTTGAATCCTTCACTGTAGTGATAGCAAGATGAGCCTTGTGAGCACTTAATTATTTACTCTATTTAGTACTGGGTTTATTTAGATTGGTTTTAGTACAGTGAAACCAGCAGACTATGTATCATTCTTCGGGGAGTCAATAATAGATAGATTAGATGGTAGTATGCTCGTTTTCTTACACAGCTATATGTGACTTGCTCTGTTAAGGCACCTGTTGGAGAAGCTGTGTGCAACAAAAAATCTGAAAGAGCAGAATTATAATCTGCTTTTCAAGTTCTTGGTCAAAGCTGATAGTAAGTGGCTGAGTTAGCTTTTTTATTTCTATATAATATCAAATTCAGTTTCTGCCATGGGTAAGTTTATTGGGGGATAGACAAATACAATTGCTTATCTTGTGCTGATGCTAAGCGTATTTTGAAGTTGGTTAGTTGGTTTGCTGATAATGGATGAAACTGACCTTTTAGTGGCAGTGGTGGTCATTTTTGATCAGGATCAGTGCTTTACTGCTCCAGCTACCATAAAGGTAGGTGGAATTTGTGTCCCCCAAAGAATCTAAGACTTGTTTTCTGTTATACTAAATCAGACCTTGAAGTCCTCCTTTCAGTAGCAGTAAATATTAACCAGTGTAAATAGATGGGTTTATCCATTGGGTAGTGGGGGTTTTTTTTGCTAAACCGTATCTAAAGCTCTTGTAGAGCTGTTGAAGATAAAGTGGTTTAAATGACTGGTTTATGCACAGCTAACTGGAAGAAGTTGATCCACATATAGTGAAAAATCCCCTCTATAAACCTTCCTGTTATTTTAATAACCTTTATTCTGCTTCATCTCTTCATCATCTTCCTCTCTCTCTTAGGCAACTATACTTGTTGACTACATGGTGCTTCTGTTTCCCACTCCCTCCCTCCTCCCCCTTTTCTATAAACTGTGCTGGTATCGTGATTTCTTACTGCTGTAGGAAGTTCAGAATACAGGGGTTTTGGTTTGTTTTTACAGTTCTGTGAGTTGTATGTGTATGAAGCATTAGATATGTAAAAATGTGTTGTGTCTGACTGCTAGCTTTCTGTTCTCCAGTACTGAACCTTTTAAGATTCTGCAAAATTTTTTTTCCCGAAGCTGTAAAACAAGTGTGGCAGCTGACTTGCACTGCTGAAAATAAGTCATATTAACACCACCTCACCCCCTATTTTTACTTCTACAGTGCCTTTCTCATTAGGAGACAGACTTCACAATTACCTTCTGTTTGTTTGCATACCTTGAAAATTGTTATCAGTTCTCTAAATACTCAGAACATCACTCTGTTTCAAGCGTATGGCCATTTATTATTTGGATGATTTTGGTACATTGAGGCAAACCTGGTTTTTTGAGTGGTTTGGAATTTGTTTTGATTGTTTTAATTGTGTGTTAAGTTGAACTGTTCCATGGACTCTTAAAACAACCTGCCTTAGGACTTGGACAGTTAAATTTTTGTTGAACTTACTAGTCATGTAAGTTACAAGTGTGTAACCATGCTACTTGCATGTGAGATGACCCAAGGCGTTTTTAAAATAATGAAGTAAATACCAGCTAAATAGGAATATGTTACAGTACATATGTTGCTTATCAAAAAGCAATGAAAATACCCTAAGTGGGGTGGGTAGGTGGAGCAGGTGGCTCGTGTTTTCCCCTGCTGGTTTATGATAGATGAAGCTGTCCAGCTTTGCTGATACTCTGTGTGTTGTAAAAATATAGAATCATAGAATGGTTTGGGTTGGAAGGGACCTTAAAGATCATCGAGTCCCACCCCCTGCCATGGGCAGAGACACCTCCCACTAGCCCAGGTTGGTCAAAGCCTCATCCAGCCTGGCCTTGAACCCCTCCAGGGATGGGGCATCCACAGCTTCTCTGGGCAACCTGGGCCACTGCCTCACCACCCTCGTGGTCTCTCAGTGATTTGATAAACTACAATCTTCTGTCAGAAATTATTATACATTTTGTGAAGTAACTCCTATAATTTAAATATTTAGTTTTGCTTCTTGGCCTTCCCTTTTTCACACCATCATTTCTGGTCAGTCTTGTCTGCCTGGTTTTGTGGCGTTTCTCCCTTTCCTCATCAACATCCCACATTGGTGATTGTGCATTACACAGATTGGATAGCAAGCTTAGTACAAATGCAGCATCTTTGTGTTTTATTTCTTGGGTCTTAGAGATGATAGCATAACATGGAAATTTTTTTTGTTGAAAAAAAAAAAGAAAAGATAATATATTTGGACTCCGGTGTTACTCTTTCTTCTTTGTAAGTTTGCAGCCCAATAGAACTCACTGCCCTCAGTGTCATTTTTGTCATGGAAAGCCTCACTTCAGAAACACCAACTAGGAGACTTGACATTTGAGCAGCCTATTGCCAACTATCTAGGCTAAGAAAGAACATATAAAGTATCAAAACATAAGTATGAGCCAACTTTCTTAATATTATGTGCAGCCTTTTTTTCTTGTTTCTTTTAAGAACTGGAGGTCTGTGGAAGTACTCTGCAGACAAGTCTTAAGGGTTACACTGAACAAAGTTATGGACTGATACACTGGTAATATGAACTTTGCAGCAGAAGTGAAGAGATTTGGTTTAGTGTTTAGTAAAATTTATACTGTTGCTGGTACAATGTTAAAACTGTGGTAACTGTAGATAGCAGTAAATTACCTGTTACTAGTGTAATTTCCCATGATAACAGTTTTATTCCATGCATTGCCTGCTCTTTCACATATGCTTCTAGGCAAAAACCCCAAATCCTAGACTGTAAATAATCTAAAATAATTTTAAAATCTAGTGGATACCAAAAAGCAAACGTTAAAAACATTTAACTTACAAAGGCACCTCTTCCTTTCAAAAGCAAAAAGTGCTTTTGAACATTTGACCTGTATGATAATCAGAGTTCTTCAGAAACTGAGAACTTCGTGTCTTTCAGTTTTCATGGACTCACTGGTGCTACAGACCATGTTTTGGGGGGTCTTAGTTATTTGGGAAGAACTTATGGTGTAAAGAGTAATTGTACTCTGCAATGCAGAAAGGATATTTTAAAAGTTGTTTGAACTTGTGTGGATGGATCCTCAGAAAATGCTCCTCTTCAGAGGCGCAGGGATTACATACAGAATTGTTTCTTGTAAGTTTATTTACTGGATCATGTGATGAGGAAGGTTTTATGGCTGGAAGTGTAAACATTCTTGAGAGAAACTTGCTGTTCTCACATAGCACAGAACTGATAAGTCGTACAAGATTGTTATGTTGATATTTTAACATTTTCTCCTTAAGGACCAAAATAATGAGGAGAAGCACGCTGATGGACTTATAGTAAGTTTAAATCTAATCTTTATTTCCCTTTATTTCTGCAGAACATGTGAACAGAGACCTGAATTTCCACTCATTTTGCAACATCCTTCTTCCTTTTTCTAATTTACTGCTTCAAGTGTCTTGTTAAAATTACTGTTGAGTCGTTAGCTTCTGAGGTTGGCTAACACCCTTACCCTTAGAAAATACAGTGATGAGTTCTGTCCTGAATGTCTTAAGTGGCAGCGTTTCGACTGAACACTTAGATAAAAATCTGCCATGTGAACAGCTGAAAGGGAAATTATTGGGATAGAAATAGTTTTGTGTTCCATCTGAAGTATCTTTGTTTGTGAAATAGATCAGTTCTCTGTGTGCTTCAAGTAGTTTGTCTCTTCTGCAGTGCTGCTCATTTGACGCAGAGTTGTATTATGTCTGTTTAAGCAATGTTTCTTCTTTAATATAACTTCTGCGTTTTTAATGTGACTTCTGTCATCTTTGGTTTCAGTCACATGTGACTTCTCTTTCTTCGTTCTCTTTTTGTCACTTGAGTACGTTTCAGATACTTTTAATAGGAGACTGGTTTCAGTAAAACGTAACTCTGAAAATAATAGTGTTTTCATTACAGCTGACAGTAATTCCCAAGCTCTATTTGTCTCTCCATTATATACAGCTTTACCAAGATGATTTTCTGGTATGAACTTTGGAGTAAAGTTGCACATACAGATTTTGGTTGCATGCTTCTTGTAAATAAGATGAGCGATTACCCTGTGGACAGTCACATAATTCAGGTTTTAGTGTAAGGGAATAGGTTCTGTGACATGACCTGGGAAAGAGAGGTTATGCAGCTAGACACTACGACAGACAGAGCTGGTATCCACGTTAGATGTGCCATTCAGAAATTTCATACGGATGTTACAGCTTGCTGTGGTCTGTATTTAATTAGCCACTATTCTAATTATTTGTGGGCTGGCTTATACTGGCGAGGAAAACATAGTATTTCTGTAAGAATATGGTAACTGATGCATCAGTGATGATGAAAACTGAAATTTTGATGCTATTGAGATTGTTAGCTTGGGCTGAAGGTCAGGATTTCACTTTAAGCTTAGGCAGGAGTATGATCGATGGTTGATACTATGGTGGGGTGACAGTCATGTTGTTTCTGTATGGGTGTTTGTAAGTTGTTGTTAGAGTAGGAAACTTTCAGGTCTACCTTCATCTGTTTCTAAACCACGAAGGCATACGCCAGAATATCTAAAGAGAAGCTCCAGTTCGTGTTGCAGTGTGGAGAATTGTTTAAGGATAAGGTTACAAAGTTAATTTGGATTTTTTTTTCCTTTATCACACCAGTGTTCTATATCTTCTATATTAATAGTTTCCCTAAAAACTAGGGGAGACAGAGACACCGATAGCATCCTGTGTATTATAGGACCGTCTTGATTTTTAAGTTTCTTAACTCTGAAAATGGGATCATGATTTTAAACTGTGAAATATCTGGGACAGGGACCTACCTGTGTCGCATGCATAATTGCACAGACAGTTGAAGGAAGTTATGTGTAAGGGATGTTGATTTTATGCTGGAATACAGTAAAATAACATAATATGTATTGGATTATTTATTTATATACTAGTTAGTAACACAATGAAAATGTAGAAAGAAATTATTATCTTTTTTTTTTAACTGGAAATTTTTTTAAAATAACCAGAGAATAATAGTTTTGTTTTCAATTGAGTAAATCCTGTGCTATAAAAAAAAAAAGAAAAATCTTCATTGCTTCACTGATTCTTTTTTAGTGTAAGATAACGTTCAGAATAACAATTAAAGAGCAAAGGAGGCAAGAAAGAAGTCTTCCTTTTGTAGGAGAATGGGAGGAGGAAGGTTAAAATGACCCTGTTTCCCTCAGTCTGCAGGCAAGTAGAAATTACTAGACTAAAGGGAGGGAAGAACAGTTGGAGGCTCTCTTCTTTTTCTGATGTTTTAAATATTGATCTAAAACCAGATAGGAATAAACTTTCTGGCTAAATGTAAAGGCAAAGCTCATCTAGCTTTTTTTAAAAACAAAATTTTTTAAAGTAGAACTCAGTATTGTATGACCTTCCTGTGCTTTATATTCTTCAAGTACAGTAGCAAGATTTCCTACCAGACTGAGGCAAAGATTTCTCACAGTTCTGACACAGATTAATAGTTTTAAATTGTAAGATGTTTGGCAAAGGGTCTTGTGTGCCTTTTGTCCAACTAACAACCCAGAACAATGTAGAAGTTCTGGTTCTTTTATGTACACATATATAACAAACGATGCTTAGATGATGATAACATTACAGGCCAGGGAAGCAAGGCAACATCATTTGAGTTTGGATTAAAAGCCATTGCAATTCAGATTTCCAAGAGGTTTGTTGTATAAAAGCCAAGAACATACACTGAAGTCAGTGACTTCTGTGAGTGTCGAGTTGAGGTGGTGCTTCGTTTTCGAAGTGCCCATGATCGTAAGTAGATTGAGATGTCCTCTACTGGAGACACACTGAAAACTGTCAGCTTGTGTTGGAAGGAGTTTTGGCAACAAAACCACTTCATGGCTGTAAGCATGCTGATGATTCTTATTCTGATTTCTGGGTTGATTTAGTATGGTCTGGACTAATTAATTTTTTTGGGGAAAAAAAAGAGGTTTTAAAAACACAGATTACCTATCCGAATTTTTGGCACATAATTTGCATCTAACTTTCCACTCTTTGCCTGCAATGTTTATTAAAGGATATTGGAAGGAATACCAGAAGCCAGAACTTGACATAAGAATTCTTTATAGGACAATTCAAATCTATAGCAAATTCAGTCTAGTGTAACATCTGTGTAGAGAATCAAAGTATTACCACCTTGAAAGTATTTCTTATGTCCTCAACTATCCATTTGTGTTCCCCTTTCTCTCTCAGGAATTTGCTGTCTTACGTTTGAGCATTTCTTGTGCTCACAGTGTTTTCACTATCTATGCTTTATTTATTATTTTTTTTTAATTGAGGAAAAAAATGTGCTTTTCTTTCTTTGTCTCAGAGCACTATAAACCCTGTTGACGCAGTATATCAGCCCAGTCCTTTGGAACAGTCAGTGATCAGCACAATGCCTTCCCAAGCCGTTATACCTCCAGGTATGATGTACAGAAAGAACCTCAGCAGAAATATTCATGTGCAGAGCAGGATGCAACTGCAATCTAGTTGGAGGGGCTGTGTAATGGTAGATAGCTTCTGTGTCACATACGCCATACAGGTGCACGCTGCTCTTAGTGGTGCACACTCAGCACAGTGGTACAAAGGAAGGGAAAGGAATGGGAGGCATGGAGCTTCCTCAGCCATCAGGGAAATCTGCTTCTAGTTCTGTGGATAAGCTGATGCATTTTACTTTCTGTAAGTTACTAGCTTACATTTCTAATATACTTTCTTAAAATAAATTCATTTTCAGAAACGATAAATGCTTTCTAGCTAGATAACTGCAATTTTAAAAATGCCGTCTTTGCTTAATAATAAAAAAGAGCTAGATAACAATGATGGAAAGATGTTTTTCTGTCTGGATGGCTTTTACAGAAAAGGAATTCATTTTTGAAGGTGAGGTGAAATAATATGGAATCTCCTTTCCAGCTGAAGTATAATCCTCATGTTTAAATGTGACTTGGGTTTAACATATCAAAATATCCCCTAGAACCTGCTCAGTTGTGCAAGTCAGAGCAGCGACCCTCATCTTTGCCAGTGGGACCTGTAGTAGCATCGCTTGGAAACCAGACTCCAACACCAAATAGTACAGGTACAGTTCTGTACAAGAAACAAAACCTGAATATATACTGTCTGTAACCTGTATGTAATTAGCTATTAAGAGAACATTGTATGGGCCTATGTCTTGCTTTTAATCAACATATATTTCAGTGTTGTGTTAAAATCAATTATTCTGCTTTCTCCCCCCATGTATACATATACACAGGAGTATTACTAGCTTGCTTTCTTGTCTCCATCATTGCAATCTTGCAGTAATTGGCACAAGAACTTTGCAGTTAATACATTGTATGTGGCCTTTGGGTTTTTTAATTAATTGATTCCCTCCTCTCCCACTTAAATAATAGCATTCATTGGGTTCTTTAAAACTATAGTAGATGCTTTGATGCAAATGTTGCTGTAATATATATGAAGTTGCTATAATATGAGAGATATGTAAAACCTGAATAGATGTGATCTTGAACAAACTGGTCTGATTTTGAAGTTGTCTGGGCCTTGAGTGGGGAGTAGACCAGGTGACTTCCAGAGGTCCCTTCCAGCATAAATAATACTGTGAATCTGTACAAGTTTTCAGTATTGTTGTTTTGCCTTTAATCAACAACTTTGTGGAGAACACGTCCTTATACTTTACTGGTTTTCTGTGTTCTTGATTTCCCTTGTGACCTTCCTTTTGTTATCTGTTAAATGAAACTCGATATGAACCTGTCTGATTATTGCTTCTAATTTTTTAAGATGCCATGTCTCTGAGTTTGCATTAGTCTTTATTGAATTGAACAGCCTTGGTTATAAGGTAGAACTGGTGGATTTTGAAAGAATTTTGGTTTTTTTTTATTAAAACTGTAATTTTTAATACTCCGTAGGAAGTGGGCAATCAGCACCTAGCAGCAGTCTCACCTCTCCAAGCCATGTCAACCTGTCACCAAATACAGTCCCGGATTTTTCTTACTCGAGCAGTGAGGATGAGTTTTATGATGCTGATGAATTCTACCAGAGCAGTTCTTCCCCAAAGCGATGTATAGAGTAAGTAGCTGAAAGCATGCAGTGTGTGCTGAATACAATTTCTGTCTACAAGGGCATGGCTTATCTGCCGGTAGAAGATAGTTAAGTTAAATAAGCAAATAAGCCATATTGGTTTAAAATCAAAAAAAGGGGGGTGGGGGCACGGGGAGGCAAAAAAGCCACTCTGTGTAACAGAGTAAGATTACCTCCTCCCCCAGCATAGTCATCTGTGAGGTATGCAGCTTCCTCCTCTGCTCCTTCCCATTCCATCAGGTATCTGTGTTGGCAAAACTCTAACAAAAACTAAACTTGGGAAGCTACCAGGTCAGAAATTTAATCTGAGGCCATGGTGTATTTCATATGCATTTGTTGCAGCTTTTGGTAAATAGCCAATTCCCTCTCACATTTACTAAAAAATTTTTTTTTATGTTGACTGCCTTTCCCCAAAAATCTATATTTACTCTTTACTCTTTTTTTTCTGTCAATCAAAATTAATTTTAAGAAACGCTACACATTTCAAAGAGGATTTAATCGGGTGTTTTATGCATTCAGGTGTTGCTATGTAAGACTGCAGGCTTTCCCATTCATTCAGATACAGCTGATTTTAAGTTTTCTGTGAATTAGCGTACAGCATGTATACTAATGTCTATCAGTAAACTCCTTAGGGAATTACGTCTATGTCTATCAAATTATAATAATTTGGTCTGAATTATTTCATTGTAAATTGTGAGAATGTATTTCTCTTCTTTAGTTCTTCAGGGTCTGCTGCAGTCCTGACTCGGAGCAGCACAGGCAGTAGTATGAAACGTCCGGATACCACAGAGTCCCTCAATTCTTCCATGTCTAATGGGACAAATGATGCTGGTAAGCAGACTGTGTAAATTTTCAGTAAGGAGCTCTGGATTGTTAATCTGTGTGTAAACTGTGTCAAAATGTGTATGATCATACATGTATGTCAAGGTACTAATGGAAAATAGTTTATCCGCTATTTCTTTAGCAATGGAAGATTGTTGAATTGTAGGATTTTAAAACCTTAGTTTTATAAATGAACTTTTTGACAGATGGTGTATGTGCTAATTAAATACAGTCTGTCTTTGAAGGTTTAGAGAAAAACTAAAATAATTTGGTCTTTCTAGATCTCTTCGATCCTCCTGATGATCGAGATGATGATGGGGAAGGAGAATCAGTGGAAGAACATAAGAGTGTTATTATGCATCTATTGTCACAAGTTAGATTAGGAATGGATCTAACAAAGGTAAACTTGCTGACTGTTCATGGGGAAGGGAGGGGGAGTAAACGCTGAATTCTGTGTAAATCAGTTCAATGTTAAAGTAATAATTTAACCATATATTTGTTCTAAGAGCTAGTGAAGCTGTAATCTCTCTAGCATGGTATTTTTTTGAATTGGAGTTGTTACTGGTAGGGAAAAAATAAATTCAGAATAAATATATCTAACTGCTAAAATCTGTTTGGGAAAATGCTTTGCTGTGGAAAGTAGCTGTTTTGTTTTCTTTGAACCTGACCCTTAGAGTGCCTGTAAAGCTGGGATAAGAGGAATGCTGTATGCAGTAGTAATGTTTCTCTTGTCCTTTAGCTTCCTGGCACAAAGATCTGCAAGATCACAGTGTATGGTGACATTCAGTAAGACATGAATAAAATAAAAGGGGGAATTAGGCATATAATAAAATGCTTTGTTTAATTGGCATCTTGTTAAGTAAGTTGCTTGTGTATTTTAAAATGCTGTGTAGGCCTGGCAAGTAAAGAGTTGGATTTTTCATGACTGTGATTCATGTTGGTGTCGTAAGGTTGAATGAACAGTGTTCCGAAGGTGTTGATCTTTCTAGGCAGCTTGGTTAAACTTAAACAAGTAATTCCAGACTGAAAAAAAGTAGGAGAGGTCAATCCTATCATTAGTTTCCTAAAGACTTCTAACTGCCCAGTCTGGAACTCACAATAAACAATAAAAAGATAAAACTTCTCTGGAGAAATAGCCAGCATCTCACAAGCAAACTATGGAAAGTTTCTGGCAGTTCTGAATAGGAATTGATCGAAAAGTGTGTCTGTTTTGGGAACTTCTGGAATAGCTGAAAATTACTGATCTCAGGTTAAGCTGCCAAGAAGCATCATGAGTGTCCATCTTGTCCGCATTACTTAAAAGTCAACAACAGTTGAGCAATTAACACTGCTTTCAATAGTGGTCTGTACCATGCTGAAGCAGACAGCAGATCCACAAGAATGGAACCTACAAATGCTGTTGGGGAAGAAAAGTCGTAGGAAAGAGATAAACCTTCATCTTGATAAAGGGGCACATACGAGGATGTGACTACGTGGAATGAGATTTTGACTATAACTGAAAATTGACACTACATATAGATGAAAGCAAAAGATCGGTGTTACTGTAATTAACAGCTTTTGATAAGCTCAGACATAGTTGGCTGTGCTTTAAGTGGGACTAGAATATACATAAGACAAGAGACAGTCCTCTTAAATGTTTGGTTTTATAGAAGATGTCAACTAACCTCCATATGTCAGAACTCATTGGTAAGCTAGAGAACACGATCGGCTTAGAGGCACAAGACGCCTTGGGTGGTTTGCATGCTATTTACAGTTAAGACGTAGAACGCTTTTGTGCAGGATGTTAAAGTATCTTGATCTATAAGACTTGTTTTTCTTCACCCAGGTGGTTCTTCCAACTTTTATCCTGGAAAGAAGATCACTGTTGGAAATGTATGCTGACTTTTTTGCACATCCGGACTTGTTTGTCAGGTATTTGATTTTTAAAGCAGAGCATTAACTGCTTCTGATATTGTTACTGTCCGTTGTGGGCTGCCAAAAGTTGGTAGTTTTGAAGACTATTGCTTGGGTTTTGGTCTAAACTTGAAAAGTAGTCAAAGTAGTCAAACCTCTAGTTGTAAAACAACCAAACACCCCAAAAGCTCTCCTGTATGTGAGGTATTTGCTTGTATTTAATTTTGCCTGTCCTTCTTTTCTCTCTTTTGACCCGTGTAGCATTAGTGACCAGAAGGATCCAAAGGAACGAATGGTTCAGGTGGTTAAATGGTACCTCTCAGCTTTTCATGCAGGAAGAAAAGGGTCAGTTGCTAAAAAGCCTTACAATCCCATTTTGGGCGAGATCTTCCGATGTCATTGGGTATTGCCAGGTGCTGAAGGTGAAGATGATACGGTTAGTTTCTTGTGTTATGTTTTTTGGTGACTAGAACGCATGCTATGTTTAAGTAGCAAAATCAACACACTGTGCCAATTTCTTAACTGATTCCCCCTGCCTTCCTCTTTTTCTTTGGTCAGAGGTTTAAAATACCTTGCATAACAAAATTTTAAGTTATTAGTTTTTTAAGAACTATTTGACAGGTTAAAAATGTTCTTTTTCCTGAACTGTGTCATAGCACTATGTTTCTTTACAAAAAACTTCTGATTTTTTTTTTTTAATAATTTCTCTAAATTTAATTATCTTCCCACCCCCTCCTCCCAGTTTGTTTGCTCAAATCTTTCTATTATTTCTGAGGTGATTGCTTGGACTCCTGTTTGCTGGCATAAAGAAAATATTGTATTTGTGCTGCCATTGCTTCTAATGATGAATTACATTTCATTATTTGCCATGGGAAATGAATGTTGGTTTATGGTTTTATGGTACATATAATCTGACCATTATTAATATGCCTATCAGACTTTCAGAAGCAAAAATGAAAACTCCTTCTGCCACCCATTTCTTATTATTAGTTAATAAGAAATTAAGTGGATTTAAATATTTTTTTGTAATTGGGTTTATATGTGACTCTCTTGGTTTAACTGCTGTATCTGGGGGAATCTCCCCAAATACATTTATACTTAAAAACAAGAGAGTAGAAGCTGCATGTTCTTCAGAAAGCAGCATAGTTTCAGCAGTAAGGAGTTATCCCCATCAAATTAGCAAAATGACAAAATACGTTAAAATCACTGCAATACATTTTTAGAAGCATTTAAACATGGAAGCAACTTCTCTTGGAAGCATCCAGTGTTTTGTAAATGCTATCAATGATGAAAACCCTCTTTACTGTCATGCAGGAGCCAGTTTCAGAAGGACCAGTTCCTTGGGTCAGTAAAAGCAGCGTAACGTTTGTGGCAGAGCAGGTCTCTCATCATCCTCCAAGTAAGTTGACAATAACTTCGCTAACAGAGATGGCATCTGGATACGAACAACTGTAAAGTCAGCTCTTGGTTTAAATATTGGATTTACATTTTCTCTCCAAATTTAAAAGCTGAAGGTTTTCTCTATAAACCATTTTTGTGAGAAACAAGTTGCAAACTCTGTTGCCACATAAGTGTGAGTCACTTAAAGATATTTCCTGATGAATTAAATTTGGAAACAATAGTGTTAATGTCTTGTGCTGCTATTTTTAATACCTTTTTCTTCAGTTTCAGCATTTTACGCAGAGTGTTTCAGCAAGAGGATACAGTTCAATGCTCACATATGGACCAAGTCAAAATTCTTAGGAATGTCTATTGGGGTTCATAACATAGGGCAAGGTATGTGCGTGTAAACTTTTGAAGAGAAATTTACATTCTGCAACTAGAATTTTTACAGAAGTTATTTAAAGTCATCCTATTAAACATAAAGAATGTTTGAATGTGTGTAACTAGAGCTTATGTATCTAGGAATCAGAGACTCCTTCTGCATACTTCATGTGCTGAAATCACGTAGGGCCCAGTTTTTCACGTCAGTACAGCTGTTCCTGCCTGCTCTAGAAGCCAGGCATTCTCGGCATCGATGGAAAATAAAGCTCCTCACCTTTCCTTTTTATGGTACCAGGTTTTAGTGAAGGATTTCAGGAGATCACTATGAAAAGTTTTGTCGAGGTTTTGCTGAATGTTTTTAATCTATTTTTGTTTTTCTTTCATAGGGTGTGTCACATGCCTAGATTACGATGAACACTATATTTTGACCTTTCCTAATGGTTATGGAAGGCAAGTAAACGCTCTGTTTGGTATTTTCATTTTGAATGCCTTGTAATACTTCATGCTTAACATTTATCAGTTAAGAGGTTATAAATATATTCATGTATTTATAATTGCAGGTCTATTCTCACTGTGCCATGGATAGAACTTGGTGGAGAATGCAGTATTAATTGCTCAAAGACAGGTTATAACGCTTCCATCGTCTTCCACACAAAACCATTTTATGGAGGAAAGAAGCACAGAATTACAGCTGAAATATTGTAAGCAGGTTTCTTCAGTTAGTCTCACTTTGTCTCTACTTAAATGCTGACAGTGTCTTTTCGAGACAGTCAGGAGTGTAAATTACTGAAACAGCGACACCCAGTAACTTGGGTGGTGGTTACCTGTCACGGGATGCCATTTCGTAGCCAAGACTTGTGAGAGGAAACCTGCACAGGCTGTGTCCTACCTTGTCCTGCTCTAAAACATTCTCAGCTGTTGACCAAAAGGAACTTAAATTTTCACTCCTGAATTATCCAAAATGTCTTCATCATTACCTCTCCTAAAAAATACCAAAGCAAGCCTTGTAATATCGCTGTTTGCAGCATGTCATTAAAGCTCTGCTGCAGACTTTTATGTGTCTATTTATACCTGTGGTTTGGTGGATTTTGGTTAAACCCTGTGCACGTGCTCAGAGCAGAGAATTCAGTGGAGATTCTCATCCTACTTGGAGATCTGCTGGTGTGTCAGTATGATGCTGACAAAGCGAGGTCCGTAACTTGGTTTTAAATCCCTTCCTGACACACACTGATCGATGTCATTTGTGCAGTACTGTCTGTCTTTCCCAGTAGTCTGGGAGAGAAGCTTTGAGTTGGTGAAACCTTTTTAAGCTTAAACTTATCGCTCAAAATCTGTTTTGAAAGCCTGTAACTAGTTTCCTAAACTCTAAAAGCAGCTACAACCCCAGGGCGCGACCTGTCATCCTGGATCAGCACTTCCTTTTAAGGTTTATCCACTTGAACTAATTCATGCAAAACTTCCTTGTAAACAGAACCCTCATCTGTTCTGTGTTGGTGGTGGATATTTTAAGGGCTGATATAAATCAGACCATACAGCACCCAGGATAAAATTTTGATCCTTTAGGGTCTTTCAGTTACTGGAATACAACTGAGAAATTACTATTTCTTTCTCTTTAGCTCTCCGAATGACAAGAAGCCCTTCTGCTCCATTGAAGGAGAATGGAATGGTGTCATGTATGCAAAATACACAACAGGGGTAAGGCAGCCTTTTGTTTGTTTGTTTTCCTTTTCATCAGAAAGGGAAGATTGTGCTTTAAAAGTTTTTCTGGTTGGTTGGTCTGTTTGTCTGGGTTTGGGGTTTGGTTTGTTTTGTTTTTTTTAAAAATATAAGTAGTTGGGAGCTCCTATTGCACTGCCCAAAAGATCACAAGAATGCTGAATTTGGGATAAAAGTCCTGAATTTACTTTGTTAATTTATTTTTAAGGTAACTTGATTTTGATAGCAAGAACAGAATCAAAAGAATGATGCTTTTCATGTATTTCTGACAACCAGTGTACTGGAACATGAGAGTACATAAAGTTTAAGTCTAGATGAAGAACTGATACTTTATTTTTTTTTAAACATCTCACTCTCTAGGAGAATGCTGTCTTTATAGATACCAAGAAAATGCCTACAATTAAGAAGAAGGTAAGGAAGTTGGAGGACCAAGAGGACTTTGAGTCTCGTTGGTAAGAACTTGAATTAAACAAGTAAATTTTTTTTTTTTCTTAGTTAGACCCAAGTTTGCAGAACACAGTCTGACTATTGGGACACTTAATCCATTCACTGTATGGACAGCTGTGTTCCTCATTAGCCTTTGCTGCAGGACAGAGCCGAGGTACAAGCAGGTTGGGGTGTTACTGGGGAAAAGAGGAAACCTGTAGTTCTGGGTCACATCCTCCTTGGGGCCAAGTGTGCCAGGCAGCTCCAGAGAGCTTCTCTACAGCCTCCTCACTCCTGGCAAGAGACAGTGGAGTTGTGGTTTAATAAAGATATTGTTTTTTTCTGCACTTTCAATTAGTGAGACATACCTTAATTCAAGCAAACATCGCTGCCTACAAGCCAGTAATGTTTCAACAACCGTGTAGCACTTCGCTTCTATAAAGCAGTCTCCATTCGAATTTCTTTTTTTAAGCTTATGGAAAGATGTAACCTACAACTTAAAAATCAGAGACATCGATGCAGCCACAGCTGCAAAGCATGCGCTTGAAGAAAGACAAAGAGCTGAAGCCAGAGCCAGAAAGGAGAATGAGACCTCATGGGAAACAAGGGTGAGCTTTATTTGAACAGTAAATGCCCTCTAACCTGTAGCATTTCTTCCTTTCCATCTCAGTCATAAAAAGCTTACATCTGCTTATTCCCTTTTTTTTTTTTTCTAGTTATTCCATGAAGATGGAGAATGCTGGGTTTACGATGAGCCACTATTGAAACGACTTGCTGCCAGTAAACATTAAGTGGGTTACAAAACCAGGAAACACTCAAGCCTTGGCTTAGCAAAGTTTACATCTGATACCAAGACTGTCATCAGTTATCACGTACGTACCGTGGGGAGAACCTGACCCCTCCAACGACAGTGGTTCCTATCTCAGGGATACTGGACTTACTGATGCAGATAAGCAATTAAATGAAACAAGACACGTCTTGGCTGTGCAGTAACTTATACTGGACTCTGCTGGTGTATTCAGGCTTCACGGGCAGGCTGCGGGAGCCCTGCTCCTGATGCTTCCCACGCAGGGAGCACTGGGGCCGTGAAGCACATACACTTCGTATAACCACTGTGAAGGCCATGGCATTGGTATCAGTTGCATAATATTCCTGGGTCCTACATATTTAACGAACAAGAAACAAAATGCAAGATGTCATTTAAATCTAGCTAATGTTTGCAATGTGTAAATATGAGGATTCCTTTGATGGGACAATTTGGTAGAAAAATGCTACGTAAATGTTATCTTCCACCTGTATGATAATCAAATCTTTTGGCATTTCAGTGTCTTGCCCAAAATAACTTTGTTATTTTGAGATTACAATGTAACCATAGATAATTCTACTCAATGCATCTTAAAGCTTCATAAAATAGATTTTTCAAACTTCTCTTATGGACTTTTTATTTATTTCATAATAAATCTTTGCAGCAAGACTGCTTTTTCAGCTGAGTGATGATCAGTTGTTTTATGTCAAATGTATTTTTTTTTCCCCTATCATCCTTGCAGCTAAACCTACGTCTGAAAGCAGTTAATGAACTTGCAGCACTCACAGTAGAATTTTTCTGGAGTCTACATTCAACCTTGCATCTCTCTGAGCTTGCCAGCACTTGAGGAATCTTTGCCTTTCTGTAGCTTTGCTTGAGATTCAGTAAGGGTTGAGTAAGTAGCTACATCAATCTGAGTAGTAGCAATCAAACTATTTTTCATTCCCCAGTTAAATCTAGCTTTTCTTTGATGTCATCTCAATTTTATCTGTGTTGCACATACAGGAAAACTAAAAAAGCAGTGTGAGATTGAGGCCTTAGGCTTTTTCTCCCCTCCCACCCCCTCTGGACCTCTTCCCCCAGAACTGCAGAATACTTTAAGGAGCTGCAAATGCTCCAGCACTGCGGGAAGGATGCACAAGACAGTTGGAACAAAAAGGCGCAGCCCCCCCCCTTCAGACAGCTGGAGAGAACGTGGCGGCTTTCTGGTGGCGGGGGAAACTCCCTTTGCTCCAGCTAGAAGTCAGGGCTGTGCTTATTCTTAATGAACTTGAGAGGCTAATGAGAAAGGTTGGCTGGAAGCTTACTTGAGGAAAGCTTCCTCAGGATCTGAACGGACATCTTCATCCCAGCTACCACTACGGCCCTGGTTGATACAAATAGGTTTATCATGCTTACGTGGCAGAAAGCACCTGTATTACACAGCACTACAGGGCCAGATGTCACTTTTATTTTAATATTTTATGGTAAGGGAGAACATTCAGAGTTGATGTGTAAGCTTTGATGTCCTTGATGGAAGTAACGTGAGTCATCAACGAAGATGGGGGCAAGAAAATAAGATGAGGTATTTCACCAGATGAAGAATTCTGGACGTCTGAGACAGCTGTAACCTCTGAGTCCCCTTCGTGTTTTCCATATCCAACCACCTGGAAAAAAGTTACCGAAAAAGAAATCTGGCTGTAAGGTTCTAGAATGGGGATCTCATTCAATGTTCATCTGCCCTGACCCTTAGTGCAAATACTGAACAGCAATTCAAATGAGAGCAATCCTTAGAAATGTGGGAAATAGGAACAGTAGCATCCAGAGCTCTTCTACCCCACCCTTACGGGGCTCTTTGGGGTTATCAAGTTTGGTGTTTCAGAAGTTGGGAACATGGAGCTGGCAAACACTCACATGCATGCTGAGCACTTTCCTCTTGTTGCTTCTGTGAGCTCGGAACCAGGCGACCAGGTCTGATTTTGTAACAGACTTCAGAGCTTCAATCTGAAACCCACAGGAATGACATTGAGGAGCACAGGGGTGATTCAAGTAATTTTAAATATCATAAAAATGGTTTCTCTGCAATTGATATCCTGTTAGATAAAACAACCTTTTTAAAATAGCATGTAGTTCTAGAATCAGTGTGTCACTAGTAGCATAAATCCCCCTCTTCATGCTTTGCATTTAAGAGTGCTGCACGAAGCCATGTGCGAGTGTTCCATTTGGCATCACGTAACAACAACAAGGGACTACCCACCTCCCGGGCAAGCCTGTCAAAGAGATACTGCTGCGTCACCACTTCATTCCAGTTCCTGTCCACTTCTTCTCCAAGATGGGAGTCTTCACATTCTTTCAGTTTTATCAAAGCTGTAACCTACATTTGAAAAAGACAAAACAATTTATTTGAAAGGGTTTAAAACTGCCTGAATTTACCATGACACTAATGAGGTAGTTCAGTGCTTTCAACCTTAACTGTAAAGGGCCAGAAAGCAAATGTTTAGGGAGTGACTGCAGAACGGAGTAAGATACAGGATCTAAAAGCAAGTCCTTTGTCCAGAAAAACTTAAGAAATAGGAACCACATCTTCCAGTTCAGGTTGACATTTAGCAGTTCAAGGCAGAGCTTTTCAAGGTCAAGTTTTACCTGGGTGTTAAAAGCATCCTCAGTTAAATGCTTGATTTTCTCTTCAAAGCAAGCAAGAAACTCCTCTATTTTCTCGTCAACCAGTTCAGAACTAAAAGAGAGTTAAATAATTAAATCAGGCAGGAAAAAAAAAAAAAAGGAGTAAAGTAGCATAATGGCCCTCAAATGGTGAGGGATGTTTGGTACAGGCTCGCTTCCCTCCCCCTCCCCAAACACCACCTTCCCTGTCTTCCCTGGTATCAGGGAATAAAACCAGTGCCCTGATTTTCAGCTATATTCCGTGTTGTCCAAACACAGGGACTTTGGATAACCAAGGGGCAAGAGCAGTCGCTGCAGCGCTGCTATCAGGGACCCACACTGAGGTATAGCCAACAGCAGCACGCGACTCCTGTGGCCCAGGGCTGGAAGCGGTGATGAACACTGACCCCAAGAGCACTTACTTGTATTTAGTTGCCTGGGTTGCTACTGTGACCGAGAAACCAAGAATCCCAGAAGTATTCCTGCAGGTGGGGTACACGTGGTAGCTTAAGAAAACACAAGAAAAGGGGAACAATAAGGTCATTCCACAAGCACAATTAAATTTTCATTTACAGGACATGCTACAAGTTAAAATGGTGTTGGTACTTCAGAAACAAAAATCTCAGCTATAAATTCTCAATATTCTCCTTTATTTCCTGCATCACTGCACTTCAGTGTTTTCTCATTTTCAGGAAATCTTTGAAGCTCGGCAGAGTATCTGTGTTTGTGTTCCTGCAAAATAATTCAAACAGTATGACAGACCTAGAGCCGTGAAAAGCTTGTTCCAGCTTCCAGCGGGAGAAGGGTGCCTCCGAGGGAGGCTGCTACGCACCGAAGAGCCGCTGTGAAAACAGCCCTGGGGAACGGGGACCTGATGTAGGAAGTGGAAGAAAGAACTTTGTGCTGAATAATTCTGCATTAACACACTGGTAATAGATGCAATTCTTACAGGACTCAAAAGCAACTTGGCTGCAGCTTGTATCAATGGGTGCTCTTGGTTTTGATGTGTTTATGTTGCTGTTTCCATTACAATAATTCAGGAATTGGCCACTGTGCAGGGAGGGTTTCCAGAGTAAAAATACCAGGGAACAGCGAAAGCAGGGGTGCAGGAGCTGTCCTCCCCAGGGCACTCACCCGAGTGTCTGCTTCGTTCTCAGGAAGTCGAAGCAAGGCTCTTCCATGTGCATCTGAAACAGAGCACAGAGACGTTACAGCAGAAGCGATGCTCCTGCAGCCACCCCTCTGCCTCCACCCAGAAACGTGGGCACAGTGTGAGGACAGCTGCAGCGCTGCCCTTCCAGCTGCACCCACTGAACCGAGAGAGGTCTCTGTCTGCTGGGGCAGTAGCACACTGTCCATCACTGCAGCAGCTGGGGGGTTCTGTCCCAAACATTCCCAGGTTTAGTCAGAGTGAGTGACAGATACCTACTGTCCCCTTTGTACCCTTCAGCCCCATAGCCTTGTCGTGGCTGTGAGCACTGTTCTCGGGGAGGACACTGATGAGTCAGGAGACACAAACATGAACTTACCACAAGCAGCTCCATCAGGGTGTATTCCCTCAGGTTCCTAGCACCTGACTAGAAAGAAAATTGAGATTTTAGGGTGATTTAATAGAGTTAAATGCTACAGTTCAGACCGAGGTGACAGTTGTAGCACAGAGCTCAGCCTGGGCTGCAGCATCACAACTCACAGCAGGGACAGCTGGAAAGTTCTTGTTTTCTGCAGGGGTCTCACTATGGGCTTCAGAAGAGAGGGCAGGGGCTCAGCCCAGGACCATGAGATCAGTGCGAGAACACCAGGAAATCACCAGGGCACAAACCCAGCTCCTAGCACGGGTCGGGAGGGGAAGGTGCTGGTTTCAGGGACCTCACGTGCTGCGAGAGCCCCCCTGGGTTTAGCCTCTTGGGCCCTGGGTGAGCGCTCGCCTGAGGTTTCAGTGCTCTGGGACATCCCTGGCCAGAGGCTGCTCTCCAGACCGTGACAGGAGGAGCGCAACCGCGGCACCAGCAGCTACCATAGGGCACAGGCCACTACAAACCAAGCTAACCCATTACCTGGTAATAGACCGTCACTTCGGAGTTGGCATCGCCTTTGTTGAGAGTTTTCACCTTACAGAGCAGATGCGTATTCGGCAAATCCACCACCCGGAACTGAACGGGGCAGGGATGGGCCAGGGGAGCGAACTGGAGCTTTCTGAAGGGAGCACAGACAGCAAAGGGTCAAACACCCGCTCACAGCTTAGCCAAAACCAATGTAACACCCAGATGTTCACAGATGTAGCCTGACATTATTTTCCACTTCCCCAAACCAGAACAATTTCTGCTTAAACTTCCAGGACCAACGGCCACCTCCCACAAACACCGTGAGTGCTGTATTCGGGAGGGGAGAAGGGAATTTCTGCGTCACTCCCACCCTGACACCTTCCTCCCGGAAAGAATCTTAACTTGATTAGTTTCCACATAATGAGTGGTGCAAGACTCAAGAGATACTCACTGAACAACGTAATTCAGAAAATCCTTTGCTTCCTAGAAGAGAAAGCAGAAACATAAGTTTTATTTAGAAGAGAATTATTACCCCAATTCACAGCCACACCCCCCAGCACATCACTTGAGAAGTGACACCCCCCCCCAAGCAGCGTTGCTGTCCCCTTGCCTTATCCCACGTCCCTCTGGCCACCCCTGCACCACTCTGCAAAGCAAATCAGAGTCTCCAGTCAGGCGAGTGTTGGAGTTGTGTAAGTGGGTTACAGCCCATCCTAAGGACAAGTGTGAGTGCGCATCAGCTGCTGAAGCTGGACTTACTCTGCTGGTGAAGTTTCCTTGTACGAGACCCTCTACAAAGAGCTGTGATTTGAAAGCGTTCACGAAGGACGAGAGAGACTCTATGGAAAGGCCGTTCATCAGCGTCTGGTATCTGTCTATCATGGACCACCTGCCGTGTTCTAAAATCAGGAGACGCACATCCCTGCAATGCAAGAAGGAGAAGAAAACCACAGGCTGTCAAAGAGCTGTTTACGGTAAGAGATCCCATTTCTGACTCGGGATCGTACTGGGGACAGGAAGATGGTCCCCAGGAGCACTGCCAGGGGCTGACCCTGCCCTCCCTTCAGAACAGCAGGACCTGGATGTCCACCCTGACCCACACGTTCGATATGCTGGTTGCAGATCTGCTTGAGCTCTCTAAGGCACAACCCAACCCCAGAACAAGCCTCCGTGAGCACAGAGCAGCAACTCCTGAGCTCTTCAGCCCAACCCCAACACTCGCTGCGCAGCCACGCCTTGCCCTCCCCCGGAACTCACTTGGCCAGAGTCTCAGGCTTGATGAGGATGTTGAAGTACGTTTTCTTCAGCTGCTCTGTTATCATTTCAAAAACAGCTGGAGTAAAGCTGAAGTCAGACAAGTAATCAATGATGAGCTGGAATAGAAGCTGTAAAGAAAGGAGTTTTAAGTCAGGGGGTTTTGGGTTTTGTAGGTTGGGGGTTCTTTTTAAAGAACCAATTTAAACTTAATCCTATATAATAATGAAAAAAATCATCATTTGGTCAACGTAAGAGACGTGCAGGGTTACTAGAGCACACTCCTCAATTCTGTTAGACTAAACAATTCTATACCAAATTACAGTCAGTTTCCAAAGGGCTGCATTTTTAGAAAGTGAATTAAGTAATCCCAAATCAATATGAGTTTCCACATTCTATTGAAACAGACCTAGCCTGTGAATCCAACACTTCTGTATCAGACATTCCAGTTTTTCCTCCAGCTGACCAGCACAATGACATCACAAAAGAACAACATTCATGATTAAAAAAGAAGATTCAGACCATGCTATTTGCACCTCTGCCTTTTTCTATTAAAGCTCACATTAATAAGCCTGACCAATGATTGACAGTCTTATTAAAGCTCCCGTCCAGCTCTTGCAATGAAAGTCTAAGGCAGCTTGGGGGTTCTCTCCTCTTCGATCACTGCATCTTCTCTGTGCTTGCCACGTCCTACACAGCCAGCGCTTAGAGAACAGGACCAGGGACCCCCCCAAGTCTTTCGAAGGTAAGCTCCCAGCAACCCAACAAAGAAAAACTGCTCGCCAAATGAGCACTTTCAGAAGCTGCATCTCCAAAGTCAAACTGTAAACAAACCCTATTTTCAGACACACTTCTCCAGACAGCGTGCAAAAAGCCTCAGCTTATAGATGGAGAGGCGCCAACATGCCAAAGGGACACGGGAGACTCAGAGCTCTTTCTAAAGGAAAAGCTGTTAAAGTCTTAAGGGAGGTACACTTCTTAATTAAAGGAAGATTCCACTTAATTCAGCCTAAGGTCAGCAATTTGAGCTTATTTAAGTGAATAAAACTACATAATTATACACATAAGGACATGAAAATGCATTTGCTGGGTTATCCTGTATCTGAACAGACACCAATTTCCCAGTTTAAAATACCCCAGCTAAACACTCACAGCTCCAGCCAGCGGGGCTCCAGCTGCTGGGACAAAAAGCACAGACACTGAGAAGCAGCATGATGGAAGCGTTGAGAAGATGAGCAGTACTTACAGGTAGTTTATGATTGAATCCTTTCACTCGAATGACTAAGCCATGCTCTCCAGCTACGAGCTTGTATTCCAGCTGAGCGACGTCTGCTTCGTAAGCTGGTTCACCAAGATTGTGGGAAAGGATGTTTACAAATGTATCAAACAAAACGATGCTGGGTGGAGAAAAGGGCAGAGGGTTAGAAAGCAAGAAAAAAAAGGAAGGAATAGAAGAAAGATAAAAACCAAGCCCAATGAGTTTGGTGGTGCACACAAGTTCTCCAACAGAAATTAATATTTGAGTACAATGAGATTCAAAAATAAATTTTCAACAAACCTGGAAATACAGTGTGCAAGTTTGCCTTTGTCTAGAAAGCACACAACACTACTTAATTATTTTAACATCCAACTATTCTTTGCAATGAGTAAGATTCCAACTTCATGTGATTTAAAATTTCAAGGTAAGAATGCACACTGTAATCACAGAAAACGAGATTTATTACACTTTGGGTAAAGGAATGGGGGACAGATGGGCTCAGTTATGCTGAAGACTTGAGTAATGAGATAATAATTTATCTATCAAGATAAAATAATAATAATAAGCTTTAGCAAATCAGGCTACACAATGTGGAAACTGCAGCCCATGCTTTCAGATTTTCGTTACCGCCTGGATTTCAATTCAAAGTTCAGGCTGACAAAGCCCTGATGAAAACAGATTTAGAAAGGCTTTCCCAAAACACTACTTGTGCAGGTCTCAGCAGGCGTGTGACAAAAGCACTATGAAATTCCCCATAAATGGCAATGCCAGCCTACGACTAGCAGAAGTGCAGCAGAGCAGAGCTATAACCTTGAGGTCTGTCTAACGAACCGTTGGTTTCTAAATGCTGCCCATAGTCTCTTCACCTACTGCTACAGGCTCCCAAATTACGGGTTTAGGACATGACTGTGGACTGCTCTTTTCAGGACAGGCTCCTTCTCTAAGCGCTTCCTTCTGGTATGTACGCTGCTGCTGTTATATTATTTTTTCCAAAACTTGCACTGGGGAATAACCCACCATGAAACTCCTATCCGTTTGCTACAGTAATGACCTGCTGCAGAACCACCCTCACTAAACTACACATAAAACCACGAAAGTGTGAGAACATGAGAAAAAGAAGCCTTATTCTATTCCAGCTTAAAATTAGTTTTTTTTCCCTAAGTATGGTAATTTAGTTACTCTGCAAGATAAGCATAAATAATATAATCCTCACTTCTCTGCAGACCGCTGTATCAACGGAGAGATCAGATGGAATCGAACATAACCTGGTGGGGAAAAAGAAACTTAAATGAGCAATCATATAAAAAGTGACAGCTTTCTCAAGTCAAATATATTTCCATCAAGTTGTTCTTTGGTCACAATTTGAATCTAATGAAAACAGTCACTGAGCTATAAAAGAATATATTTTTACTTATGTTAAGTCATCATAAAACATCTTCTTGTTCTCACCCCAAAATGTTCCCTTGAAAATACCAAATATTAGACAACACAAAGCTGTACTTTGCAAAATACTAACTCACGTGGCATGACCAACAGAAATTAAAAAAGAAAACTCTACAAAACATGTTTAACAGCCTCTAAAAATTGTGACATGCTGCAATATATTTGTCTCAGATCCCTGCTATATTTTTCTCTTTCTGTAGCACACTATAGTCTCTTCTAATTAACATGTTCCTTCATTCTCAAGCCTTTCTCTCGCTATCACATTCTGTCTGTCAAATTCTGTCTGCAGTCAGGTGTTGAGAAGTCAGTATATTCCAGTGATTCCACTTTTTAATCCGAGGTATCAGCAGGGTTTCTTTGACACAAGGTAGTTCACCTGCTTCTCTTTTACTGTATCCAATAAACACATGGAAAGGGCCCTGGAAGCACTGACAGTAGACGCCGAGTTTAAATGGTGAACACTGTCATGGGTTATTTGCCTTCAAATCCATTCCAGCTGGTAAAACCAGGGACAGAACGCCCTGAGGCATTTACCTTTTGGGATTTTGAATTTATCATCCTTCTTGTACCAGAGACAGCCTTGTTGTGTGCTTAGTGTTTTGACCGGATACTCTGTCTCAGGGCAGTCAGCAACTTTCAAAGCAAAGTCAGTGGCTAACAAAAAGAAAAACCAAACCAAAACCAGAAGTTAGGGGGTTTCACAGACACAGCCAAGCTACATGCATGTAAGTCTTCAAAATTATCAACAAAATACATTCCCTGTCCCCACTCTCCCCGTCCGCTAAACTGTATGTGATAATGCTTTCCTGGGCCCACAGAACATTTAATTTTTCAGTTTCACACCAGAATAGTGGCTTGGAAGCAGTGCAGAAATGGCGATGTTGCATTCCATCCAGGATACAAGTTCCAGGTTTCTTTTCATTTGGTTTTGGCAACAAAGCCAGATGGTATTTAGAAGTTTTGGAAAAAAGCAGGATTAGGCAAATAAAATTGCTCTTTTAGGGTGTCCAGAGCTCTGTGTTAACTCCCACTGATTGTGTGAGGCCAGCTCTGCTATGGCTACATGATCTGTAAGTTTATACCTCAGAAAAACCTGGTTTTCAAGCTTCTAAATAAAAGAAGATTAAATAAAATTCAGGTGAACAGAGCTCTCACATTTTTTTTATTTGCAAAATCAGGTTGCTGTTCAAAGAGAAATTAAAATTGTTTCTAAACCACAGCAAATTCTCAAATAAATTACTGGGGGAAGATTTCACTCATGCTCAAGTGCCTTACCTATGTATTTGTTTTCTTCTGGAAGGTGTAAATCCGGATTTAACTCAAAGTCACTGGCCCATAAATCACTCCAGTATTTGTCAATATCTATTAAAAAATATAAAATGCATTTAGTTCAACAGGAAGGTAATGCTACCCTATTTCCCAGACCAGCCATCTCATCTCCTGGCTATCTCCATGAAGATTTGCAGTACGATAGGGGTTTCTTAACGTCACCTGGTTCATCATGACTCTTTCGAAGTCCCTTCCTAAGAACTCCCCTGGAGCAGGACTGAAGCAGTTCTATTAAAAAGTATATCAAGCCTGCCTGCAGGAGTAATCCAGCTGCCAACACGCCCTGTCCTTCATTGTTTGTGATCTTTTCCATGTTCAGGACTTGAATGGCAGCCAAGCAGAGGGCTCACGGGGCTCCCCACCTCCTAAAACAATTGTAAACTAGGGAGAAGGAATCAACTGACACCAAACAAAGAATAATTACTGAGTAGGACACAGTCTTTGATTAATGACGAGGTCAAGTTTAGCTCTGAGGATTCATTTCCCTACTTCTGCATGGTTATATTTTGTGTTGTCACCCTTTTAATCTCTCTACTGCATGGATTAGCCATTCTCTAAGTTTCCGCCGCTGTTTTACCTTCCACGCTGTACTGCGTTCCAAACCACCGCTCCTTTAGATGACACTGGCCTTCATTGGCTGCAGACAGCAAAACGAGGTTGGCTCTCTGAGGACTGAGCTGGTTGAGGGCATCAGCAATGACCTACAAGTGCAAGACAATATTTCAGTTCAAATGGAACTCTGGCTCTCCCTGACCCAGCAAAGACTTCTTCGTCTGAACATACAAAGAGCAAGACGTAACAAGCCTATATAAAAGGAGATCGGCTTTCTGGAGTATAAAAAAAATTTCAATTAATACAAGACCTATGCCTGTATTATGCCTAATTATATACCCATATATGTGCTTACATTATATAGCACGCCTGTATTTTCCTTACATAAAACATGTAATCAGAGTTCAAAGAACATTTACCTCAGGCTTGTATTCAAACAAGAGCTGGTCTCCTGTCAGGAAATCCTCCTTCTGAAACAACTGCATGTTCTCACAAAGGCTTTCCACATAGTCCACTGGATCTGTCTGTAAGCAAACAGATAAAGCTCTTTGTCACATCATCAGAAAACTGAAATATCAAAGTTCTGTTCTGAGAAGAGCTTGTCTGGTCACATAATGTCAAGCACGAGTTGCATGCTCTGCTTGTTACGGCATTTAGCTTTGGTTATTAAACTAAATGTATTTCATAACCATATCTAATGCTCAGGACTCCTCTGAGAATCCTGAAATATCAGGCATCACCTTTATAGAAGAAATGGCCTTGAGCATGTGTTGACAGTCATTAAACCTGTGAGGTTAAAGACCCAGGAGAACACACCCCTTGCCTCCAGGGAACACAAGCAGCCAAGCAATCCAAGATTTAAAGGGATCTGGAAGCTGGAAAGAGCAAGCTGAGGAACTGTGGCTGTTGCGTGAGTATCTCAGATTCTGCTCCTTTCCTAAGTCCTCTGCCATGCTGTGCAGTATGAGGAGGGAGAGATTCTCCTACTTGGAGAGAAACCCACCACTCTGTTATCTATCACCATGAGGAGGGAGAGATTCTCCTACTTGGACATGGAAGTATAGATTGCCATAGAGAAACCCACCACTCTGTTATCTATCACTTGGCGTGGCTGGCAGCACTCCTTGCTGTCTGTATCACTTGCAAATCCACTTGTGTTATTCAAAGGTCAGTCAAGACACTCAATATCTGCAAGGACTTGCTAAAAATGACATTTCTAACATCCTGACGCCCACAGCAGACTGGTGGGTCTTCAGAGTGAAAATACTTTGAGCATCTGGAAAGAAAAAAACTCCACCTTCAATATTTCCTATTCTTTTTATTTCCTCCTTCTCGCATCTGTGTATGTTAAAGAAACCAACACACCTCAGTGATGCTTTCAAGCCATATATGTTGTACATGGGTCTGTTTTCTCAAAAGGAAATGTTAGTGCTATTTAAAAAAAAAAAAACAAGTTACCTAACAAGAAAGAGAACATGGCTAAATATAGCGAGAATAAGAAAGTCAATGAAGCGAAGCTTCTCAAATTATCTAAATTATGTTCTTTTTTTGCTAATTGCTATTTCAGTAGGCCAAGGAAGACTCAACACAAACCCACACTCAGCTGTGCAATGCTGTAACATGGGGGTCATCAGCACCTTCTGTGAGGCCAGGCCACCAGCAAGGCACACCTTTCTATGCCCAGAAATCAGCACTGCCAAAGCAGCTTAAAAAAAGTGAAATTCGGTAAAAATAGTGAAAAGCCCCAAACGATTTGCAGAGCACTATTAATGGGCACAGAACTTCACACACAAGGGCCTAGTGACTGGAGCTGAAAAAGATCCCACCTACGAGGCAGAGAATGACAAAAGTAACATTTAATTCTGTTAAGGAAAAAGTCAGAATATTTCTCAGCCTAGAATACTTTTTTTTTTCCCAGTAAAATACAGTCTCATTAAGGGCATAACCTGTTTCTGGTTGAACAGAACTTTGAAAATGTGTTTCAAAATTAAAAAGAAATCCTTGTTATGGTTTACCTATATCAACACAAAACAGTGGATGAATACCTGTTCCTGGTAGTGAAATTCATTAGCTTCTATCTTCTGTATTTCTTCCCATATTCTGTAAAGGAAGGAGAAGAAAATAAAAGTGGATTTCCTCCATTATTCTGTAACATTTACAGAGAATCTGAAAAAAGGCTGTCTTCTAGGAAAGGCATCTACAGTGAGTTCAGTGATTCATTCAGGTACAAGACACAGAAGCCAGCATTACATTACGAGTCCCTTCCATCCAGAAGGGCATTTCTCAATGGGCAGAAAGTTCTGCTATTTTCCAAAGAGGAAGACTTAACTACAAAGAGTCAAAACGTGACACCACACTAACATAAAGGCAAACACCAGAACACCACAGTCCTGACTTTCACAGATTTGGCTCGACAAATTTATTTAAATAAATGCAAAACTGCATCTTACATCTACAGTAATTCAGCTTATTAAAATCAGAAATCAGATCACAATAGATCAAATTAAAAGCACCAAGAAACAAGCATAAACATTTAGCAAATTCATTTTTAAACTTCTTTAACTGATATGTTTGCCACACAGACAAGCTTTGCTACTGACTCAGTGTGTATGCTCTGGTAACCCCAAAAAAGTGCAAACGCTACAAATAAAAGGCTAGCGGAGAAGGACAATCTCCCGAATACCTGATGTAGTGACAAACACTTGCCTTTTATCTGGCCCTCTTTTCTGTAGCATCTTCACATACTGAAAAACAACATGAGCCACCTGCAGACAGAAAGGAACAGATTAATTTTTCCAAAGATGAGGAAAACCCTAAAAAAATCAAGTTGCAATAAACCTTACCTCATAGAAGTGCTTGTAACCTTCATCAGTCAAAGTCACAGAAATACTGAAGATAGAATAAGTGGAGTTCTGTTCAAATCCTGTCTCACCATTTCCTCCATACAATGCGAGAGCCCAAAATCTATGGAAGAGTTAAAGGCACTTATCAATTACTCATTTCAGCTTTACTTGAGCTTAGTTACAATTAGCATATCATAGCTTTACCTCAATGGCTTTCAATCTGTTTACAGATTATGCAAAGCTTTTCCAATGTTAAGAACCTCAGAATACAGAATTTAAGAAAAGCAGTGAAGAAGTTAAGTTACCTTTTGGAGATCTCTTAAAGCTCAGTCACCGATACTGCTGATCCATGGATCACAGACCAGAAACTACTTATTTCATACTTGGATTTATCATCAATTTAAATAATATAACTCCAAAACACTGACACAAAAAGGCAGATTTAGCCTGCTTTATATAAACAGAAAATATATAGCAATGCATTTAATAACTACGCTTAAAAAATACATACTTTTTTCTAAGGAAAGAAAGAACACTGCCTTTGCCTTCATGTCCCACCAACCAGGAAATATAATGAAGAGGCTTCACCCTAAAAGAAAATTTGAAGGCCATTAAATGCCAGGAGGTAATACATTTCACAGAAATAACTGAAACCAGTAGACAAATGACTAAAATATACACTGTTTCTTCATGGCAAGTTTTGCACTTTCAGACAGCATTAGGATAATAAGCTAAAAATGTGGGAGTTCAGAACACAATGACTGATCTGAGCTGGTGAGGAATGACGTTACCTGCGTACCAATTTCACTCAATTTATAAATGAACCACAATTCATCAGTTTAGTTTATTTAAAACACGTTCCCCCAGCTGAACCAAAGTAATCTGTAACACAAATCAATGAGATTCTTTGGCTTGTTGTGAAAATCAAAAAATTATTCACAACATAAACACAGTAGAAGTAAAATGCAGCACGACTGTACCTGTAATGCTGTTCTTGGGGTGGAAGTGCCCAAGTGATACTCAGTGAATGAACCTTCCTGACTGGAACAACTGAACACAAATAAATTCAATGAATATAAACATACATGATTAGACACAGATAAGAAATTTTACATAATGCAGAAAGAATGGTTAGAACTTATGCACAGCCACACAGAATTATTCTACAAAGTATCCAGATCACACAGAGGAAATACAAAACTACATATTCAAAACATTTAAATCTATTTTACTTACCTCTGTAAAGCTTGTGAAATTCTGGTGTGTCAAAAGGCTGAGTCAGATGGCCAAAGCTGGGCTTGGGTAAACCACTTAAAAGCAAAATTAAAGTGTGATGTTACTGGCAAGGATTCAAAGCTGAGATAATCACAAGAGGTAAGCACCCGTAGCTCTGACGTGACAGCGGCAGTACACCAGACACCTGAACTAGGGGTGCAGCCCAGGACCCACCCAGCCCAAAGCAGAAGGCAACCCGGCATTCACTTGCACCCTGTCCACACAACAGAGTAATTACCCAAGGTTTAGCTACCCCATCAACTCCTCCCTCTCCTTCTGTCCAAGGCAGTAACAATAAAAAGCTTGCTTTCATAACAGGGGAAAGGAAAGCCAAGCACGGCAGACAACTTCCTAAGCTGACCCTGGATTCACAGGATCCTGATGGATTGTCTTGTGGGGAAGGAGGAAGGAGAAGGACAGGAGCTGGGAGAGACAAACGTGTCTCTGTACAGCACCAGATTTTCACAAGCACATTTCTATGCACCACAGAAATAAACAACTTGCAAAACCAGAAAATTAAAGGGGAAATTAAACACTTTTCAAGTCAGTAATGCTTTTGCAGAACCCCCTTTTTAGACAGCACACTGGAGCGAATTATTAAAACAAAGATCAGGTTCTACCCAGTTGCCACACTAAGGATAACACTTAAATTCAAGATATGGCCTTAATTTATTTTGCTCCTAATTATTTTCAACATAAAGCAAAGATAAGAAACGTAAGATGATAAGCTAGGTTTGAATGATTTATCATAAAATCAAGGTATCAGTACCTATGAAGCAAACACTGCTGCAAGCTATCACCATCACAGCTTGCAGGCTAAATAATTGTTAAGCATAAACAAAGTCTTCCTGAAACAATGCCCGTCTTTAATTTCCAAAGTTACCCATTTCTTTTTTCTGGATGAGGATGTTAATTAGCAAATGTTAATTTCCTTAGCTTCTCCAGTAAGGAACGTTTTTTAAAAACAGTAATTTTAAGAACACATAAATTTACAATTTGTAATGCCTTTATGCATCAAAAGAGTCTTACTTATTTGGGATCTCAGAGAAGATTTCTGTCACCCAGTTTTCCAATGTATCCAGTGTTTCTAATAAAGAGGAAAAAAAAAAAAAGCCAGAAATGTAATTTCCTGAAGATGTAAGACAAATTCTTTATCTTATCTCACTAGTTCAGTTATTTTAAAGAGCCTGCAAGTCAGTGTATTTTAGAATTGCAAAGTTCTAAAAAATTATAAGCTTCAAAGCTGTTGGTGCGAGACAATTCTTAATATTCACTGAATGATATCTTTGATCATAGCTCTGCTTTTGGACATACTGCTGAAATCTCAGGCTAAGACAACTGGGATTTAAAGTCCAGCAGTATCTGCTGTGACTGTGAAAAGGAATTACCAACTTAGGGATGTACAAAAATCACCAGTACTTGCTAGACTAATTCCATCCTTCTATGACCAGAACATACGCAGCAGTTTTCACACCTAAACGCAGCCCTACAGTGCTAAGAATTCCTTCTCCCCATCCTCTTTCCCAAAGGAAATGTGTGAAGAACCAGAAGTTTAATATTTTTTTTAAATGATCGATCAGAGATTGCTTGTTTAGGTGAGCATTCTGTGTTCCAGAAGTGATGCAGTATATGCTCAACAACAACAAAAATGCTGGGTGGGAGGAAGGGGCACAGAAGAAACTCACAGTTTCTTTTGTTTTAACAGAGATAGAAATACAAAGCAGACCTGGCTGCCTACCAGTCCCACGCTTTTCTTTCCAATCGCCAACAGAAACAACATTACAATCCCTCGCTACATAAACAATTATTCAAGAGGCATTCAATGACCTCAGAATTTCATAGTCTAGACCGAAAAGCAAGGGAGACAAAAAGAATTACCACCTCTGTTATCACCATCTCCATTTTACAGCTGGGAATTGCAATCAGCTTTAGCATTCAATAAAACCTCTAAGCACAAGCCTAACTGGAATGCACACAGCTATTTATATTTAACACCAGTCTATGCTACGTGCTTAACTTCTAAGAAAATCTTTTATTTTCTTAGCAGAAACAACCCGTAGGTCTGAAGTTCTTTGCTGAAATGAAACTCAATTCAATTTGCATAAAATTTTTCAGTCTATGGGGAAAAAGAAACTTAGAATCTCTGTTCTTCCTAGAGAAACCCATTTTATTTGAAGGCCTCTTTTGAAAGAGCCGCAAACAGAACAAGACATCTGGGAGAGCCAGTCTCAGTCTCCGCATCCTTTTCTGTGGAGGTTCACTGTTGATGACAGAGAAACCAGCAGCATTAAGTCATTTAAGCGGTCTGACTCTGCACTCCTACAACATTCTTTTCAAAACATATCTTTGAGGTTTTACATTCTGTGTCCATCTGGAACCTATTCAACAGTTTCAGCTAAAAGTTTCTCAAGAAGTGGCAGGATGACAATAACTCAGCACAATTGTTCAAGTTTCAGTTGGAAACCAGGCTAAAATCTACATACAAATACTGCCTGCAGGACCGGCCAGTCCACTAAAGCAGCTTGGGCTACAGCTGAACCGGTGCCAAAAGCACTACACCAACAGCAGCAAGGAGCCTGTTTTTAAGGAACAGCTGATGTTACCTTTAGATTGGACAACTAAAGTCATATAGTGAGCAGAGTAATGGCGCTGCCAGAAGTCCCTCAGCCTGGTGTAGGTATCAATATTATTCATTTTAGGCTCGTGTTTGAGTGTATCCGCATTACCTGTAAACGTTAAAAGGTGGTTAGTTAGACATTGGTTATGTCAAGACCAGATATACCAACAATTTCTCTTCCTCCCCTGGCACTCAGTCTAGTCACAGTAAGCACATTAAAAATACCTAATAGAAATGTGAAGTTAAGGGAATGTTAAATGAAATTTAATATCTTACAATTTCTAGTTCCTATTATAAGGACAGTTGATATTTCTACAACAAGGGAGGACTGAGTCCTCTTGCGTTATCAGATCACCCACACCGCGTCCTGCACAGCTCACTCTGTGTCGCCAGCTATTCCCTCACCAACAGAACTTGCAGAACAGGGGAGGGGAAAAGAGGAAAATAGGATGTTCAGAATATGTCACTACAGAACGTTATTAAAACTATCTACATTTCAAAGCTGGCTGACTCTATTACCCATCACACTGGAACTGACATGTTCACCAGCACCACAAGGGTGAGGAAGCCCGGATTCTGTATTTCCCTTCTTCTCCACTCATATGGCTGGGAAGGTCTACTCCTGCAAGTTCATCAGTGAATTATTTACTTTGAAAAACCTCCTTAGGCACAAATCCAGAAACACTTGATTTTTGCAGGAGATTTTCATAGAAAAAAACAAGCTTAAGCAAGACAGAGATGACTCAGAGAGCATCACCTTTACCTTAACAGAAACTTATATGATGAAATGCCCAGGGCAACCTAGCTTTAACATCAGCAAAAAGCAGTACCAGAATGAAAAGTATCTTAAGATGCAGACAGCTGCTTTTATTCCCAAACATTTTACTGTAAAGCGAATAATTGCTCAATACTTCTTCACAAGGCTAGTGCTTGCTGTGATAAAATAGCTCATGTTAGTGTATCTTTTAAGGGGTTAAAAGTTTAAGTATTATCACCACCTTATAAGATAAATTCAGAACTTACCCCAAAAAAATTTCTTCATAGGATGTCCAGGCCTGGCAAGACTCCCAAATAGCATCTCCTTTCTGTTTGCATCAGAAGGTCTTGCTAGCTGATACTCTGTTAATTTAAAGAATTTGCAGTGGTATGCATCAAAATTCGAGGTCATCTTCCCACAAAACAAAGCAAAGCGAAAACCCCAACCAAACTGAAAAGGAGACATATGACACAGACGTAGACTGAAATAGTTTTGTTTTAATGTATGATGAAGTGGTGAAATAGCATAAGAAACAGGACTTGCTAGCAGTAATGAATATAAATCAAGAGAAAAGGAAATCCATAGCTTATTGCTGAGAAGTACAGAAAGGGATAAGTAGAGGAAACATGTAAAGCCCCAGCCTGTCCCACCTGAATGCTCTCAATCTGAAAAATTTAATGGGAACAGGCGGCCATCAATATTCTACAGAGCCAGGCTCTGCAGAACGGGCCAGAGAACAATTATAAACCTGCTTCCCCTGTGTATCACACAGAACAACTTGTAGCCTAATTATGAAATAAGAAAGTGAAAGCTGAGCAAGACAGTTTCCAGAAATGCAGTTTTACTAATCTACATCTGGGATTCCACCAAAACCAGGAATTCACCCTCTCGAACTGCATTTTCCTGTTCCTGTTTTTGCTGGTAACAAGAAACATGCACAGGAGAGCTGCAAAATAATGACCCTGGCTGGGTTAGTCAGCAGCTGGTTCATCACGCTGACACAGTTTACTGGGCAGCCCAGTATCACAGTGTCAGTACAGGGAAAGGAGTGGATCTGCATGATGAAGGCAGTGCAAGTGAAGGTGTAAGCTGGCTTAAGCTGTTGAAGAAACCACACCTTAACTCAAAGACAGGTCCTTGTTAACACTGACACTTACTTAGATTCAAAGATCAACTTGCTTAGTTTTCTTTGTCAGAGTACAGATGAAGACTCAGAACACACATTTGAAACAGCTGGTATACCTGCCAATAACATTTTTTTCTAAAACCATGAAATTTTATAGGCAGCCTGGAAGTATTCGTAATACTAGAAAATCAAGTGAACGCTCCAGTCACTTCTACGCCAGGTTCAATTTCCTTCTGGGAAGCAAATCTGTAGCTGTTCATGTGTTAGAATAAGGAGGCAAGCACAAAGACCTCGACTTATTGTATTTACCCCACAGAGGACGGGAGAGAGCACTGGGGCTACGCTGGAGCTATAGGCATGTTGTTCACTGTTTATTGCTTTAAGAAGATGGGCTAAGCACACAGAAAAAGATATTCTTACCACTGTCTACAGCCTCGACTTCTCGGTCTATCGCATCCCTGATCATGAGTGGATGAATGAAGAATTGTGCCCACCTACAAAACAGAAAAATTCACATGCTTTCCTTCAGTGTCTATTAACCTAGAACAAAAACCAATTAAAACCAACATCCACTATTTTGAGTTCATAACATCGCTTGTCTTACTAAAAATTATGTCATTCTTGACTGTACCGTCTTAAGGAAAGATAAAAGCCAGTTTTGTGATAGCATCAAAAACCAAAGGGCAGGGCTGCCATGCTCCGTAAAGTAGGAATTAATTGGTTGGATACAGTGTGGTGTGATACTAACGGATGCAGGAGTATCTGCCTTTACACCCTAGGAATGATCATACCAGATCAGACAAGTGATCCATGCAGTCCGGTTCCTGGCTCTAGCAGGGACCACAATCAGAGGAAATCCTTGGTTGTTCATTAGGAACATGACGATAAGGAAAGTTTCTTCCTAACTTCAGGCAATAAATTGTTCATTTATGTCCTGAAACACAAGGTTTTACATCCCTTACAATTTTTTTTTTCTATTATAAAAGTCAGTGTTGTCATCCAGGTACATATCTTCTCCTGTACCCATAGAGAGCAGAGCAAAGGAAAGGGACAAATCCGCAGCAAATGGAGACTCTGCAGAGACTCTGCCAGAGAATCTAATATTCCTATTTTATTTGTTGAATTTTTTAATGATGCACTGAACTTGCTAAAGGAAAAGGTTAACAGTTACACATTGCTGAAAGAGTTCTAGAGCTACAGGACCCATTAAGCTATAGAACATTGAAAGGTGATGTCTTTCAATTTCTTTAGATCCACAAGTGCTTGAATGACCAGAAACCATCAGCAGCATCCGTTTATCTTCTTCGTATGAGATATTGTTCTACAGAACTCATACTTTCTGTGTTTCCCCTCCACTAAGTGAGCTGTTGTGACAGATTGCAATTATGGTTTTTGATTCTTTTGCACTTCCAAACGTCTAAAAACTGGACTAATCTGCAAATGAAAGCTGAATTTGGCCCAGTAAAGTAAAATTTAGGCAATGCTTGGTAAGATGTGCAAACATGTGTTCTTGGCGTCATCACAGGACTGTATTTTGATCAAAGTAAGTTCACAGGGGAGTCTACTCTCCTCCTGAAATACTTTGCAACATAAAGAATACTCAGCTGCCATGCCCCTATGAACAAGTAATTTCCTCTCACCGAAGGAAACCATGCCAACAGGTGGAGCTCCATTGTCCTAACATATCCCACAGCACAAAAGACCACATTAAATACTTTTTGACAAAAGACATACACATAACCTGGACTGGGTTAAATGTACCCGTCAGCGGCACACATTGTACCACGACTTTCAAGGCTGCACTTCTTCTCAGTTTGATGGATTAGACTTGGAACAAAAAAAAACCAAAACACAACACTAACTCCATCAGGACAGATATTCCAAGGGATGAGTCACTGGGATTCTGGGAGCACTTCCCCTCTGAACAGTCGTCACACCGCATAAGATTTCTCCTGTCATGGACGCTACTAGTTTAAGGGGGGTAAAACAATCAAAAAGCTATGTGCATTAGGACTTAAACATGGATCTTAAGTAATCACACAGCAGCTACACAGGCACTATCTCAAAAACCAGTAAGATATCCAAAGGGAAAACATATTTTCCTTATATTCAGTATTCTCTGTAGTAGTACAAGTACCTGTGGAAGTTCAGCAACAGCCTTAATCATCCCAAAATGAAGACCTGCACAGCTACACTCAAGCTTGAGGCACATACAAACGTTCCTTAACACCTAACCACTATTTATGTGAAGTTACCTGTCAAGCGCTTCTTTGAAGTATTTCCTCTGCACATCAAACTGGAAGACTGTTCGCTCACAATCAGTCGAAGCGTTGTCACTGCCCCCATGTTTCTTCAGAAATGCATCAAACCCATTCTCATCTGGGTACTTCAGACTGCCCATAAAAACCACTGGAACAAAAATCAGCAAAATTACCAAGATGACATGAATTCGATGACATTAATGGCAGCTATAGCGACCCCTCTCCAACACAGCATTACCTGCAACTGACCCACAGCTCCCATGCAGAGGCTAACTACTGAACAGCCACAGACTGTGCCATCTGCCCAAAAATTAGTGTAATCTGCCTTTAGCAGAAAGCCCAAACAGGCTGGAAATAACAGTGCCTTTCTAGGCATGATTGGCCTTGATCAGTCCAGAGCAGCATTTTAAGATACATCGGGTCAGAAACTTCATGTGCTTTCTGTGCCTTTATTACTAAGTCATCATCCTTTACTAGAGAGATAAAGGTCTGTAGCTCCAACCTTATTTCATCAAAACATAGGTAACATGCTTCCTCCCACGTTTAAGGGGCAGCAGGAAAGCGTACCTCAATGCACAGCCTGCCGGAGCATGAGACACCTTCTCTTAATACGAGATACTCTCGTATTAAGAGTTCCTTACTAAATCAATATCCTTATGAAAACACAGATTTATTTAACTAATCAAAATCAATTCTGGGGTAGCTAAAATAAGAAATAACTAAAATGCTACCCAAATTCACAGCTAGGTAACAGTCATTTTGCCCTGAAATTGGATTAGATTAAAAAGGAGCAGATACATACTATGTTCCAGGAAGTGTGCTAATCCAGGCAGATCTTCGGGATCAGAGAAGCTGCCAACAGCTACACAGAGGGCTGCTGCAGACTAGAGAAAATACAACACTCAGTAAAAGCCACTTCAAGAAACACTTCAGGAAAATGACAGAAGTATCAGCTAAATCAATCAGGAGTGGCACAATAAAAAGAACGTCTAGCCTGAATGCCTAATCACAAGGCTTCAGAAAGCTCAGTACGTATTTTTTCACTCTCCAGCTTTAAGTACCTACCTGCTTTTCTGTACAGCCTCTCTTTCTTGTCTCTTCCTTTTCAGCTAGCTCTTCTAACTCACTGTCATCAGGATCATTGAAATCATCATTATCTCCATCATTGTCCTCACCCTCATCCTCCTCATCACAGTCCTCATCATCAAAACCTTCTTTACCATCTTCAATCTCAGCTCCAGAGTCGTCATCTTCATCACTTTCCTCTTCTGATTCACCATCATCGTTGTCCTCCTCCTCCTCTTCTTCCTCTGAAGACAAAGCAGCTGGGGCCCCATCCAAGCAATTCAAATCCGAAATCAAAAGTGCACATAAGCCATTCTGCAGCTTGATATACCTGAAAGAATAATTATTTGTCATGAATGCACTCATTTCCCACATCTGAATTTTCAGAACTGCAAAAATGCCTGTATTTCCCACAACAGTTTTGTGCTCTTCAACTGAGATTTCCTAATGAAAATCTATCGGTAGCTAAGAAGGTGAGTAGTCTCCTAGAGGGAAAGTAAAAGCACTCATCTGCTATTCAACAGCTGTAAGAATAAGAAAGAAGCAATTCAAGGCAGTAGCAGAAGTCCTTCTCTCCGTAAGGTCAGAGACACTGGTTTGGGCTTTTATTTCTCTCTCTGTGAAACACTTAAGCTACTGGCATCCACGCAGAGAAACCTTCAGGTACCAAGAACAGGCAAACCCAAACTTCAATAGCTTGTCATGCTTCTTGGGCTCTTGGAAACATACATGATGTGACAGAATTAAGATCTTAGTCTTTGCCTCTAAATAGGTTCCAGAGATTCCTTTCTATTTTATGATATTTCATTTCATTTATACTTTCTACTAAATGGGGTCTACCAATGTAAGAGATCTCCTCAGCCCTAATAAAATAAGTCACAGTGAGCTGGCTGCATTGCTATCAAGAAGCAGTATATACAGAGTTCTCTGTGTGTGTGTATATACATACATATGTGCATAAACATACATAGAATTTTTTATATATGTGTGTCTGTGCATTATATATATAAACCAACACAAGCCCTCTATGCAGCCCCAGTCCCCAGCTTTTCAGGCTGAGGGCTGCAAACACCGACAGTTTGCGCTACAAGACCTCTCAGCAGAATTAGTTTCACATCAGATCAGGAACAGTCACAATTTGTCAAATCAGCCAGAGCACCCGCTCCGGGAGCTTGCCCTGCAGAAAGGCAGGAAAAAAAAAAACCTGATCCAACCTAAGAACTAGTGTGATGTAGACAGACAGTATCTGATCCAGCAAAAAACCTGCCGGTATAAAATAAACCCATGGTCACATCCCACCCTCACAGAAAAATCCGAGTTACACAGCAAGGTTTCACCAGATCAGAACTTTCCAATGTGGATGCTGTTATCACTGGAATTTCCAGCTCGAGCTATGCGGTAAGTACCCAAAAAAAGAACAAAAGGCACACTGCGTGTCTTCCAACTCCATGGTTCCCAAATTTTCTCACACATTTTATTGATGGCTACCATTGTGCAATTTCATTGCTTCCCACCAATAAAAGCGTACATTATTATCAATATTCCAATTCAAAATATGAAGTCAGCATAAGTTTTGGTCTTTACAAGAGCTGCAGGCCACCTCCTACAGCTCTGCCACCCTCAGACCAGCTTGGAAACAAATTTCTTGGAGTACTTCTCTCCCAACAGCATGTCATGGGGACGTATTTGGGGGAAAGGGGCAAAGGGGGCATTTGTGACAAGCGTTAAGCAGGTCTGAGACAAAGGAAAAACCACACTTCTTGGACTACCAAGTCTATGAAAAAGCGCTAAAGAATAAATTTTAACGGTTGTGTTGTTGATTAATTATGACTGCTCCTCCAATGGGAACTGATGGTGCCTGCTCTGGGCCAAGGTTTCATAACCATTAACACACCCGTTTTGCTTGCTGCAGGACCGCTGAGCAGCACAAATCTGTTCCCATCAAAAGCACAAGTGCGTTTTTATTACTTTAAACGACAGCACATCATGTATCCCTTGCAGAGATGCTATGACTAACTGCAGGAGGTACAGAGAGTACCAGACCCACGCCAGTGCCTGCCTGCAAAGCTAATCATCCATACAATTCTGAAAGTCTGCAACAGTTACGTGTTTTTGCATCATGTATGTGTCACATAAGTCAACGCTGGTAAAGCACATCTTCCAGCACAACCATCATCTTCTTCATCTCTGCATACTACCGTCATCTTCAGGTTTTCACAGCCCATAAAGCATACCAGCTTCCTGTGATGGATAGTCATGGAGAGCAGAGAACAGGACAGCGCTACTCTTCCAGAAGAACCATTTGCCATAAAGCTGTTTAGCCAGGTGTTTCCAGCAGCTCTTGTTGCTCCATGTACCTCCAGTGAACTGCTGGAACAGATGATGTTAATTTTACATTTCTCATCTTCAGGCTCGTGGCTGTCAAATACAGAACAAAAAGCACCCAGCAGCAAGGCAACAACTGAACCGAGCCGCTGTTGAAGGCTATCAGATCTCACTCCAGGAGAATCTAGAACAGTTTAGGTGATCCTGAGCAGAGGCACCAACTGACACAGGTGTTCTTTACTTTTTCCATGTTTCAGTCCAACGGAAAAGGACAAGTGTAATCAATACATACGTATCAATTAGTATGCAAAATGCAGGACAAAAAATACAATAACTTCATGTAGCAACAAAAGCAAGTATAGTCCAATTGTTTTTTCGAATGACTGTATAGGCACTGATACAAATAAGGCTTAAATATAAATAAAATTCAGATTCTTAAAGTCACCGTTTAAACAGGATTGTTCTCACAAAATGTTTTTTCTTGTATCAATGAGAAATTTTAAGTAAACATTGAAATACATATCGATGCATGGTAAACATTTAGAGAAATGTTTCAATTTCCAAAATTACCCCCAAAAAAGCAGTACAAGCCCAGGAAATTCCATATATGGATGAATTTAAATAAAACATACATTTTTGGTAAAGATAACTACCCACTCATAGCTCTAACGAACAAAACAAACTTCAATTATGATGATAATTTTTGTCCCAACAAACTCGATTTTGAAAATACATTCTGCAGTCTCTGTGAGAACCCTTTTGGTTTTATGATCACTGGATTTGAGACGATAAGACATACACCTTCTGCTAAGTTATGACTGATGTCACCAGACAGACACACGGTGACTGCTCTGCAGTACACACCGTCACTGCTGCCTGAACAGAGGAGAAAGTGCACACGCATCATCAAATCACCTGCTGCTATGTTTACTCAGGAGGCTTGGTCTATAGTTAGTGGACACCGGTACGCTTTACTTTCAGCCACACTGAAGGTCTCCTTCCTAAGAGTAAAGTTTGTGTCTGTTCTGTGCAAGGCTCGCTTCTCACAAATGGAAATCAGACTGAGAAGATGTGACTCTGCTTCCAGCTGAAAAAAAATCTGTGAAGTATGAAGAGTAGGATTTCTGGAAGATGTCAGTATTAGTTTATTCTATGCTACAAACCAACACAGTCTCCAATTCTCTATGTGCAGAGGTTCCTGAGCCTCTAAATAGACAGCCAGTGATGGTTTTCAATGGATTTCCCAAGCCTCATCGCTGTGCTGCTTCAGGCAGCAGAGGCAGCAGTTTCCTAAGCTGACAGTCTCTGTAACCATGAACTTCACAGGAAGACGAGCCTCCTGCATGAGTAAGAAGGCCAGCAGGACAGGCAGGCAGAGATCCAGAGGAAGCAGCAAGGAAGTAGGGCAAGAAGGGAGGGAGCAAGTTTCTCCCTAAGCCAATGGGAACAGTCCTCTTCATGCAGCCAGCAGGGAAATTCACTGTCAGCCAGTGTCACTGCAAATCCCAGCCTCAGTTCCAGGCTTAGGCAGATTCTCCAATGGCTGCACAGATTAGACATCGTGAAGAGTAAAGATAAAGCATCTCTAACAGGGGCTGAATAATCTTCTGCCTCACAGGAAGAAGTTATAACAGCATCCCTTCAATAAAAGCTGCCTGACAGCACCCAACCTCTGCTGGCTGTTCCCAGATGAGTCCCTCGCTGCCAGCAGGCCACCAACCCCATGGGCTGTGCTTGGGGAAGGGGATCTTTCCTGCACTTCCAGGGGTATTTCTCAGACATATACAAATGAAGGCATAGGCAAAATATCAGCATGAGTCATTTTAGTCTCATGTCACTGACGTATTTGTGTTAAAACCCGGAAGCTCATCTAAAACAGGAAGAGTAACAGACTTTTAAAGTCGGCATCTGCTCTGTAACCCTTCAGCTGCGTGTCCCACTTCAGCTCAATGCTTTCAAAGAGGAGCTGCCTGGACAAGGGCTGGACAGTTCAATATCACTGTCCCTCAAAACACAGGGTCACAGCAGAGTCTTTGAACAAGCACTGGTTTGGTTTTTCGGTGGGGTTTTCTGGCTATTTTCCGTGCAAGCCCCAAGCCCACCACAGCACACAGCCCCCACAGCCCCTCTCACGAAGCAACACACCGGCCAACCCCCGTCTCCATTTCCCACAGAGAAGCCCCCAGACCCCCCCAGTCACCCGGACGA
>NW_010120534.1:0-13891 GCF_000699245.1 Pterocles gutturalis
TTCTGTGATTCTGTGATTCTGTGTGTAAAGCCTGACTTCTCCTAAACAACATTTTACCTCACCAAAACTCCACTTAATTCAGTCAGAATCTGATCTTAAATTCCCTCCTTTAAACAGCTCCAACAAACCATACAATGCTAGTAGAGGTATTTGACAAGGTGGTCCAAAATCTAACTCTACATGACACCTGGACAGTAATGAATGAAGTCATTATGTTATATTTGCATTTATTTTATACTGCACTGGCCAAATTAAGTTTTCAAAATACAACTTAAGGTTCTATATTAATCTATGCAAGTTTTCTTTTCAGTTACAAATTTTCCTTTAAAGAAATTTCTGGTTAAGTATACAAAATGTATACTCTAACAGGTGTGAAAATATTTTTAACTCCTTGACAAAGCAGAGGGAATCTACACTTTGGACCAAACGTTTAGAACAAATATTTGAATTAATATATTAACTTTCAAGTTACACATTTTTAAAAGGCACTAAAAGAAGCAGGTAAGAAAAACCTGTTAATGTAAGACAGGGGCTAAAATGTTTGTAGAAACTGTTGAAATAATTCCCTTTCAGTAGTTGCAGAAAGCCTGAATTTATGCAGCTTTAGATCTTTTAAAGGAATTGTAATCACATTCACAGATGTCCAAACCAAAACAAATTAATCCTATTATTTAATTCTATATATTTCTAGCATATCAAGATGCAATGCTCTCCACTGAACTCTTCCCCCTTCAACAGAATAGAACCTGAATTTTGACATATTTCAGGATAAAATTATTCCAAAACCAGAAGTCCTGAGACTTCATTTCTAAACCTATCTTCCAGTAATTTTTTAGTATAGATTGAACATGACTCAGAGTGTTGTTCACTCACCAAATATGGGCACACTTGTGACCCAAGACCAAACATAAGTTCGCATTGCTTGTTAACATCATACATTGACCCAGGCAGCTGAGAGGAAAGGTCATATATTCTTCCACTAGGTTGGTCTAGGAGACATTCACCATAACCAGTACTGTTGTAAAAACAGAAACACAATGTGAATAAATCACTCTTAATTCATTGAGAGCCTACTCACACAACACTTACACATGCATACCTCAGTGAATTTATTGGTTTGCATGCCTACCTGCCTATATAATGACTTCAATTAAAATTCATAAAATAAACCAGGTCACTTTATTTTCCTTTATTGGATTTTGCATTATATCCACCAAACAAAGCTTAAGGTTTTTTTGGTTTCTGGCTGTCATTTCTCATTTTCACATTCTTACAAGAAAAAAAGACGGTACTACCTAAATTATACCTACCACTTATTTATTAAATAAAAACTTCTGAAAATTAAGTGTGCCTATTCTGACTTACTAAAATCATACTAAAGATACTTACAATAACCAACACTACTATATTAAAAAAAAAATCAAAACAATTTCATAGCCTTATGTGTTGAAGGCAACTTTAACAAGGTCAAGAATTATCCAAATAATTAAATACATGTATTTTTCTGGAGGACTGAGTCCCTACAAGTCAGTGGTTAAACCTAAGAACAACATAAAAATGGTATTTAATCAATACCTTTGAAATACTTCTCAGAAAGACTTCTCAGAAAGACATGAAATTGGAAAAAAAATAACAGTAAAAACATAGCATTATATTGCTACTTACTCAAGAAACTCAGTGATATATTTTTGACTGCATTTTGACCAGGTCCATGGACTTGTATGGTAGTTTAAAGTTGGAGCCATTACGTGGTATTGATGTTTAATTCCAGCTTCTTTACATTTAAAACTGTCATCATGAGGCACATTAAATCTAAAATGCAAAACAGACAAACTCCAAAACAAATTCAGCAATAATTAATTGAAACTCTCTTTGTTGTAGCAGCAAATGCTCAAGTTTTGAGTCTTAAAATGCCTTAAAATTTAATGGGACTCACTTAATATGACTATCCGACATTATAGCAATAGATATTTTAAAAATGCCTTGGGAAATTCTCTCCTTATCCAAAATGCTCCTAATTATATAATGCTGGGCAGAATAAGAATTTTACAATTACATAGTTCTTTAGCTCACCAGAAATACTCCAGTGTTTTGGGAGTATGCCACTTTAAATGAACAACCCATCTCCTCAACTGAATATACAAGCCATCACTAGACTGTCCACAACATATTACCCCGATATTCACATCATAATTCTTACTATTCAATAACAAAAACAAACTACAGAGCACAACATCATATTTACACAACTAACACATTGTCTTATTTTATATCTCAGTTTAAGCACCATGACAAATGTCACATATCTAAATGAGCTTCCAGGCGCATGAAAATCAACAAGCTAGCTACTGAGCTCTGTAACGTCATCGTTACCTACACTGTGGCATGCCTCACGGAGCTAGAGTATAGCACCTTTCTGCCATCACTGATGAGGTATGCTTCATAAAATAAAATGCTGTCATCTCCTTTTATTTTTCTGTGTAAAGTATTTCTCTTTGTGTTACTCTATTGTATTCTGAAAGGATCAAACACAAGGAAGAATATTTCTGCGTTATATTAACAATTTTATTTTCTTAAAGGTAAATTCCTAGGGCTAGAATACAATCGGAGTTAACAGGACTACATTGTACATCTAAAATACATGTCCCAGTGTCCCAACCAGTTCATATGACAAAAGGACAGGATACAGCTGTATGGCCAGTATCTCCCATAAGTCAGGATACCAACCAGCCAGGTTATAAAATTCACAATTTCTTTGCCTCTGGGTAGTGGGAGAGCTGGCTCACTGCAAGGGGCAGAAATAATGACTCTTCTAAAAGGGCATGGCAGACTATGCTCTCTCAGAAATGTGGAGCCCATGACTGGAAATTGGTCATATTCAAAAGGAAATTAAAAAAAAATTACCTGCTGGTAAGTAGGTACTTACACATGTCCAAGCTCATGTGCTATAGTGAAAGCGGCACTCAGTCCATTTTCTTCACTTATAGAACAGCTGCGTAGGGGGTCACACATTGTACCTAGCTCTGCTAAACCTGCAAAATTGAATCCTTATATAAAGGCCTAACAGAATTAATCTTCATGTAGAAGGAGTGACTCTACAAATGTATACTACAGCACCCAAGTCGAAAACCATGCCTCAACTATGCAGCAAATTTACACAAAATGAACAAACACCTGGCACCAAAGTACATGCCAGGGTAGAACAGCATAGAGAAGCTGCTTTTTTTTTTTGTCTGTGAGACTTAAACTTTACATCTATTTTCTGATATATTTCTAATTGATTTTTCTCCCTACAGTGAAATTCTCATAGATTTTCTGTTATAAGGTTATACTGATTAAAAAAATAACTCACCAAGAGTATCACACTTCTCTCTAGCTCTGCAGATGTCTTCCCTTGAAGGAAAAGATTTATTTAAAATTATTACAGCACATAAAAGAACATTGTTAAAGTATTTCACTATTGCTATATTAATTACACCAATTGCAAATCTCATTCTCAAGTTTTAATCTTACAGTCCATTCCAACAGTTTGCATTCTAGTCAAAGAAGTAATTTAAATTCACCAGATTAAGCTACAGAATTGCTTTCTATCTAGTCTGCAAAGAATAAGAATTAAAATGTTATTTCTCTACAATGCAGAAGGTAGATCAAGCATGAAATGCTGCCAAAAAAAACATACAGATTGCAGTATACTTGAAACTACCTTATGCAGTGGACCATCTGCCAAAATAACAATGTAAAATTCAGGACAAATATCAAACAGTTTGAAATGCTGGAGTGTGTCCAACTTGAACACTGGGGGAAAAAATAATGAAAAAGAACAGCAAAATAATATATTTTAGTGAATGAACATCAGAACCTTCACTGACGGAACAGGTGTACAGGAAGAATATATGCTAATATTTAAATGTTGTCCATTTGTAAGCTTTGGGTAGTTCTAATTACACCTGGGCTATCAGGACCTGACTGTCACACTTCAGCTGATTCCATTACGTACAACACTCTATCCCTATCACATATAAATGCAACAGTTAAAGACATCATTTCCTGGTAACAATTTCAGGTCTATGTTATTTCCACCAGCTTTAATGAAAGGTTCATCAGATGGTTAGCTACCAACACTGCACTGTCAGAGTAATTGCTCACGTATTGATAATCAGTGGTTTGGGAAGTGCAAGATAGCCTTTACTCACTCAAATTATCGATGAACAATATCAGTGGAATCAGCAAAAAAAGAAACTGGAGCATTTGTCTCACCTAGCTGAGCAATTACAGCTATTTCAGATACTGTACCTAGTGATAAGAACAGCAGTATCATGATGAGAAGGGTGAGCATCATCCAAAGTGTTTTGTGCTTGCTGCCATATGCAAAAATTACGAAGGGTAGTAGCTGCATTAAAAGTGATAGCTGGTCCTTCCTAAGCAAGAAATGGCCAAAAAAAAGGCAAATAAGGGTTTTAATATTCATGCACTTGCACCTATTATTTTGTCATTTGTACCCCTAATCTACAAAACAATGACTGTGCCTAGAAAGGAAGTCAGCAGGACTCCACATTTCACTCACACAGATTTGTTTGTAGAATCAAGTCTTTATTTATCCACAAGTCATCAGTCATAAGAACCCATTATGTTAATCAATGTATGTGAGAATGCACCATGTGCTAAATTGAAAAAATAAAATAATGTGACATTTATGATAACTAAATATAAAAACATGTATTTGAAAAGTGTATACTTCTCACAATCTTAAAATATTACAGCTGTTAGGGCTGAAAACCCTCCATCAAAACCCTCTATAAAAGCTGTAATTTCCCTGTCATGTTTCCATGCGTATAACCACACTTTAGGTAGTTACGCCATAAGCTTTCATATGCTATCTGATTTATGTCCATTTAGGTCAACGAGAGGTGCTAACAGAGAGATGGGAAAATACAAATATTAAAAAAAGGCTCTGCAGTTAACCTCACATTTGCATTTAGTCTTTTATTTTAAAACAAAATCTTAAAGAAAATATTTTGTATTTAAAACTAAAATATTTTAAACTTGAGTTACAATGCAAATTCATGTATTTTGTTTCTTCTATTAGAAAGAAATCTTTTTAATATTTTCTTTTCCTACCTGTTCATTGTGAATTACAATTAATTTTACAATAACTATATTTATAAGATTTCCAATACTTGAATCTTTATAGATTGCTGCAACCTAAAGAGAAAAAAGTCACAATATTAGAACATTAAACCCATATGATAAACCATATCTCTTTTTGTCCTGCAAACAAGTTATTAAAGAAAAACAAGTTGCTACTCAACAGATGTCTCATGCATCCATCTGTACCTTTCTACCCAAGGATATGCTGACAAACCCAAAATAGTTGTCCAGTTTTTAAGCTAAGATGCTACTTCAGAATAGCTTGTATTTACTATACACACAAAGATCAGAACATGCACAGATGGTATTTTCCAATACTAATCTCCACATAAAAAGTAACTATCTTAAAATAGCCTTCCCAAATGCAAAAAATGCAGTTTTTAATATCCAAACAATTATATTTTATATTCATTTCCAAACACTTAGCATGTTGAAATGCTAGTGTAAAAAGTATACTTATTATATACTGCAAAACTTGCACTTTATTGATAAAATATCAAAGAAAGAACAAAAAAAAAATGTCACTGCAACTGTCGCAGACATAAGCTGGTTTATGCGGATGATTTGTAGAACCAGTACCTAAAATATTAGAGGGTTCTAGACAGCAACTTTAAACCACAAAGTTATTGCCATTCCTTTTAATGGAAGCTGGACTGAGTTGTAAACCTATATTGAAAATATATATATGATACATACAAAAGTTTCTTTCCTCATTCATAAAATTCATATTTACACACCCAACATGCATTTTTATAGATAAACTTGGAGCCAGATAGTAAAAAGCATGAGTCAATTCCATACACCAAAATGAACCATTTTGAAAGTTATTCTTAAAAGCAGTAAAAAAGTTTATTCATTCTCAGTAAAGCTTCAGACATCCCATCCATATGGATTCTACAATTTGGCTTAAAGCAGTTGTGGAATGACAGTCTTAACTAAACAAGAGTTGCCACCAAAGACAAAAATACTAGCTTTCCTTCCTTCTTTATTTTCCTCCCTTCCTGGTTTGTGCTAAGGCTGTGTCCTGGTTTCAGCTGGGACAGAGTTAACTTTCTTCATAGTAGCTAGCATGAGGCTAAGTTTTGGGTTTGTGCTGAGGAGCAGGCTGATAACATCCTGATGTTTACAGTTGATGCCAGGACAGTGAAGGACTTTTCAGCTTCTCTGCTGTGCTGGTATCTGCAGGTCCCAGCAGGAGAAGCTGCGAGAGAACACAACTCCAACTACTAGCCTAGGATTTGACCTTGGGTTTAGGACTGAAACCCAAACTGGTCAATGGCATATTCTGTATCAAGCACATCAGGGCCAGTACATAGATGAGGCTTGGTCCGGAAGCTGGTGCCCTCTCTAATTCTCAAGGTTGGCTCTTGCTCTGATGGACTTCTGGGCTCTTATCTCTTTTCCAGGATTGCAGTTTCAGGACTCTCCCTGCTCTGGGCTCATTATCCAGGAACAGGCTGAGCCTTGGTCATTGGGTGGTGAGCAGTATCACTGTGTATCACTCATTTGTATACTTGTATATATTACTATTATCATTATTATTTTCAGTTGTGTTGTATTTTAGTTATTAAATTGTTCTTACCTCAACCCATGAGTCTCTTCTCCCTTTACCACTTTAATTCCCTCCTCCATCCCCAGGAGGGGGGAGGGTGATCAAGTAGCTGCATGATGTTTAGCTGCCAGCCAAGTCAAACCATGACAGGCTGCAAGGCTACAAAAGTAAAAGGATCAAGCTGCAAAACAGGTTTTTTTTCTTTTTTTTTGTATCATGTTATATTGATCAACATGATCTCATTCCTGGTACAGCCCCTCCAACACAGGTGCTGGCAAAGGGAAAGATGCAGAGATGCAGAAAAACAAAGTTCCTTCAGAAGTAGTCCACACTTGAACTGGCTCAAATTGCTTGTGAAACCACAGCTTTGGTGTATGAGTCCAATGTACCCGAGACCGAGTAATTCTTCTGAAAGTTGGAACTGACAGAGCACTGGCTCCCACTGACTCATACCCTCCCTTTCTCTAGACTGGAGAGAGCACAATGTGCAGCACTATCCTTCATTCTTTTGTTGATACACAAGCTGGAAACAGAATTCCATAAGGGTAGGGAAGGAGGTTTGGAATCCATGTGGAGAACACATTTCAGAGCAGCACAGCTATTGTCTGCTTCCTTCCATATGGACTGCATTCTTGGTTACTAACCAGCAAGCATCCAATTACTCCAAGGTGGGAATAAGCATCATCTCTCAAGCACTCACCAAAGAGTTCAATTAGGCATAGACACATTCAGAATACCTTTATGAAAGAACAGGTGCGTGTAAAGGCCCAAGCATTACATAGGCAGAAGGGGTTATTCAAATTTGAACGAAATAAACCATCATTTTACATCAAAACTACTTTTAAACTACCACAAATTATCAAGCTCCTAATGTGTTCTTATAGTTTGAGATCCACTTTGACAGCGAGGGTATTTCTGGATATTTATCCTCCTCATGAAATATCACAAACAGTCAAGGTACAATCCTGAATGAACTGTCATCTTAGAATAACATAAGACAATTATCACAATCATCTCAGCTCATGTAACTAACAGCAAGCTAGCTGTCTAAATTCCTTCAACAGACAGTGGCAAAGGAGAAAGGATGAACTGTTGTGTAAACATGCTTATCTAAAGACACATATTTAGATATATGTATTTCCATACAAGACAGTAAGATAAGTTATTTCATGTCTTCATTCTTATACCATGGAGGGAGACGAAAGGTCTAATTTTCAGGTGTATGAGTCTAGGGGAGATTAATTCCAGCCCAACTCTTTCAAGTTTTATTTCTCTTTGACAAAGAAGAAATAGAAGATGGGCTCATATGGCATTCCAAAATGATGTCAGAGAGGAAACTGAAATGAGATCTGCAAGGATCTTTGGCTTATAATGTGAAGAGGCTTGTCTTGAGGACTGACTCTCCTACCACTTCAGCTGATATAAGAGCCACTTATAACAGAGAATTTGTTACAGTATAAACCTATACAAGAAGTTTACGTGCATATAGCATTAACAGAAAGATCTTTTATGGAACAGGTAACAAAGTGAGAGTGTTTCATGCCTAGATTATAATGTTGAAACAGGCACTGTTACAGAAATACAGTAATCAGAATCCTAGAATGGTTTGGGTTGGAAGGGATCCTTAAAGATCACCTAGTCCAACCCCTCCCAGGCATGGGCAGGGACATCTTTCACTAGATCAGGTTGCTCAAAGTTCCATACAACCTGACCTTTAACTCTTCCAAGGATGAGGCACATCCATAGCTTCGCTGGACAAGCTGTTCCAGTGTACCACCACCTCATAATAAAATAATTTCTTCCTTATATCCAATCTCAACATACCCTCTTCCAGTTTAAAACTGCTACCCCTTGTCCTATCAACCACAGACCTTAGTAAAAAGTCTCTCTTGATCTTATGAGTTCTCTTTATATGTTGAAAGTCTGCAATAAGGCTTTTCCCAGAGACTTCTCTTTTCCAGGCTGAACACCACCAACTCTCTCAGCCTTTCCCCACAGGAGAGTTATTCCAGCCTTCTGATCATTTTTGTGGCCCTCCTCTGGACCTGTTCCAACAGGTCCACGTCTGCCTTCTAGTGGGGGCCCCAGAGCTGGATGCAGTACTGCAGGTGGGGCCTCATTGAGACCAGTGCAGAGGGAGAGAATCACCTTGCTCAACCTGCTGGACACGCTTCTTTTTATGCAGCCCAGGATACAGTTGGCTTTCTGGGCTGCAAGTACACATCACCAAGTCTTTCTCCACAAGGCTGCTCTCAAGCCATTCATTTCCCAGTCTATCGATACCGGAGATTGCCCCGACCCAGCTGCAACACCTTGCACTTGGCCCTGTTGACCTTTGTGAGGTTCACATGGGCCCACTCCTCAAGCCTGTCAAAGTTGCTCTGGGTGGTATCCCTGCCCTCAAGCCAATCAACCGAATCACTCAACTTGGTGTCATCTGCAAACTTGCTGAGGGCACACTCAATCCCACTGTCTGTCATTGATGAAGAAATTAAATAGTATTGGTCCCCATACGGACCCTTGAGGGACACCACTCACTACTGGTTTCCACTTGGACATTGCGCCATTGACTATATAACTCTTTGGACTTGGCCAACCAGTCAATTCCTTATCTAACAGTCCACCCATCAAACCCATATCTCTGCAATTTAGCAGCCAGAATGTTGTGAAGGACCGTATCAAAGGCCTTACAGAAGTCCAGGTAGATGACATCTGTAGCTCTTCCCTTGTCCACTGATGCAGTCACTCCACTATGTGAGGCCACTACATTAGTCAGAAATATCTTTCTATTAACTTGTAAATCAGTCTTGGTTTGGAACAGAAAGCTCTGAAATTCAGGGAACAGATGCATTTCACTAGCTGTCGAGTAAAGAGCATGCAAGTCATCTGAGGTAGTGACACTTGACACAGTGGACAAAAACCAATACAGGATTTTTCTAGTTCTACAAGAGTATATATCAGATAGAATAGGCAAAGAGATTGAGAACTGGATTGGGGGGGTTAACTAGGATCAGCTAACACCAGATAATACGAGTGGCTAAACTGTGACCGTTAACGTTCTGTGCAATATTACCCCTCAATAACGAGTAAAGGCCTCCTGTATGTGAGAGAAAGACTCATTTCTGACCCTGGGTGATTAGAATGGCCTAGGCAAGGAGTCCAAGCTGAAACCTTCCTGGGATTAAAACTTAGCATTTCTTGTTCTTGTTTACAGTTATTACTGTAGCTGATGGATGTTCCCTCTTATACATTAATAGTCCCTTAAAAAAAATGTGTTACTGTTGAGCAAGTGCTGTCTGTTGAGGTTATCTGCTAACAAAATGTGAAAACATAATGGAGGCAAAGAAACCAGCACAAAACCCAGAGTCAGGTCTCCTCCTTCCTGACTGTTAACACAGTGTCCATTTAAAATATTTGAGCAAAAGTATTTCTTCAAAACCCAATACAAGTTACTCATACCTCAGTGAGATATATTAGACAGACTAAGTATAAGAAGAGAGAAGAATATCTCATTGCACACCTGAAAATCTCTTGCAGGACCTTCAACACCATATCCATGCACCATCTGAATTATCTACTGGCTATCTGTCTGGAGGACAGCTGAGGCCTGAAATCATGTCACTTAGATGTCCAAAGACAGCAGTTCTTGCCAGGATCTCAAACATACTTTCTCTCACACTGGAGACAGGTAAGCTCCTGCTAGACATAAAAATAACACTGCTCTCATTAAGCCTACTTTTGAGTCAAAGTATGGATCCTACGTCTCATGGGCACTTTCATGACCTCCAAACATTTGGTTATTACCACTACTTTTGAAAGATCAAAGAGCAAGACCTTGTACTGAGAATGAGATGCTGTAACCAGGTCTATTCTTTAGGCTGGCTGAACATATGTGTGAAGAGAAAAATCCTGAGAGCTGAAAACCACAAACGAAACTTGAAGATTTACCTAGGGAACTGTACAGGCTAAAGTCATCAACTGAGACTTGAAATGATAGATCAATGCAGGGAAGTATCAAAGATCTGGAATATGAGTTTCTTATTTTTAGTGGAAAAAGTAAAGGGATAAGTACTCCCTGCTCCTGTATTCTAAGGATACCTCTTTCAGTGCTCTCTTATTGGAAGCATTCATGAAAAAGAATGATGAAATGGGATAGGAATTTGACAGAATACACCATTTCTTTACAATTTCCAGATCTACTTGCTTACAGTGATCTAAATCCAGGCTTCACAGAAGTAGGAGGTAATAGCCAAAGCAAAGGAAAATTAGTTTCAAGAGATTTTTCAGACTCTTAAAACCAGCATCCACAGCACAGAACAGTTCAGACCACACAGGAACAAAGAAAGGAAAAAAAAAATTAAGCTAGTTATCCTTCAGTGGAAGGATCACAGCTTTCATTTTCATTAAATTTTCAAAGATTAAGTCAGACCTTGTCATCACCACAGCGGTGGCTGACAGCTGACTGGAAGCAACTTGGTCACAACAAAGTTTAGTTTCTCTTGATATCCCTGTTGTAAATGCCCATTAAACTGGGATTGTGAATTGTGGCAAAATGCCCTATTTAGAAAAGGGGCTAGTAAATAAGCAAGTACATCTAGAGGCTGGAAGATAAGCAAATGCTATAACCAAATAAAATTGGACTTCTTCATCTTTTTTCCTAAATATTATATTACAAGACCTCTTTTTCTTTCCTCTTGTCTGTTACACACAACCATAGCAGCAGGAAAATACAAACATTCTTATCCCTTGAAAGAAACATGATATTACTTCTTAGCTCATATGTCTTTTGCAGGCCCTGACAATCTCTTATTTATCACTGTGGTGCTGAAAGGATGTAAGATATCCAGGATCTGGGAGATTTCTCCTTCACCTCTTCCATTGTCATATCCTGATTCTGTCATATATTTTGTATGACCCCAGAATTGTCTGAAGTCATGAGATAAAAAAAGCCATCACAGCATTTATTGCTTTACTGAGACAAAGAGCGGTGTTGTTTCTGCTGGTGTTACTCCTATTCTGTTCCCTCCCTATTTCTGTACAAACCTGTGCTTTCACCAGTGGAACATAATGCCAGAAGAGACTTCTCATGCAAACTTGCACAAGTATGCCTACACACCTCAGAGTTAGCATTTCCTTACTATGAGTTTTAGGTCATCACCTGTCCCGTCATCCAAGTCCTCTGCAATCTACCATCCTCCAAGTTAACCAAGTAGAGATTCCAGATGACTCCCTGTTGTGCTCTAGCAGAGGCAAAAAGAAAGAATACATCCCTTTCAAAGTCTCGATCACTCTGCCAAGAATGCCTCTGCTCTGGCTTTAACTTGGAACTGAGATGGTTGCAAAGATGTATCTTTAATATTGCAATAAGTCAGTAAATGGTGACTTAGTCATCAGCCTTTTGATGAAAATATGCACCAAGGATATAATCAGATCACATTAAATGGCATCATGTACAGCTCAGATGTCAAAGCATCCTTCCTTTCAGTATCTGAAAGAAACTAACCGAAAAGATCATTTCACAAGGCACAACCATAGCCAGGCTTCTCTAGCCATTAGAACCTACTCAGAAAAAGACGTATAAGCATTGCTTGGCAATGTCTCCTTCTTATACTTGAGACAAGTCCCAGGTAGCTTAGAGCAAGGCCTTTGTCTAACTAAACAGTACCGAGGCTTCACCATAGGGACAGACCTCGAAGCCTGTACTACTGAGGAAAAAGTCAGAGACAAGTACTAGTCTAATCATCAAACACCTAATTAGCAACCACAACCACTACTACCTAGGTAACAACAGTAGTAAATAGCACTAACAGCAGTGAAGTGCAAAGATGGGCAAGCATGTGCCTTCCTACATACTGCAAAATTTCCACCTCTGTATTAGCTGGACCTTAAGATGTAGTGAGGTAGAAGGCATTATGACATTTAATGTACAGGAACCCTGGACCTGGAATACATGGACGGTCACAATTAAAAAAAAAAACAGTAGGGGTTATGGGTTATACCCATATAGATATCCTTATGTCAAGATAAGCAACAAGTCTATCTCAGAGACATTTATACGAATGATTGTCCTGGGTTAAGCTGAAACAGAGTTAACTTTCTTCATAATAGCTAGCAAGAGGCTGTGTTTTGTATTTGTGCTAAGAAGAAAACTGATAACAGCAATGTTTATAGCTGTTACCAGGATGGTCCAAGGTCTTTCAGCTTCTCTGCTGATCGCAGGAAGGAGAAGCTCGCAGGGAGCACAGCCCCAGTTACTAGCCTTGGATTCGATCTTAGGTTTGGGATTGAGACCCAAAGTGGGCAACCGTCTATTCCATAACATACACATCATGCCCAGTATATAGGTGAGGGCTCTCCAGAAGCTCGTGCTTTTTGCCTCCGGGTCAGCTCTTTCCAGGTCAGCTCTCTCAGCATGGTCCCTCTTCCAAGGCCTTCTCCCTTCTTCGGTCAGCTCTCAGTCTGGGACGATCGGGCTGTTATCTCCATTCCGGGAGTGTGGTTTCAGGACTCTCCCTGCTCCGACACTGTCCCAAGAGTCCCATCAGTTTAGAGAAGATATGGCCTACTTGGTGAGCATGGTTGTGTGGTGTTTGCTCCCAGCCAAGGGTAAACCCATCACACTTATACTTTGAAAATAATTGTTTCCAGATATGTATATTCATTGGTGCATAAGCAAATACCTATTTTCATTTTATCCGTGTCAAAGTACACAAGATCATGTGGTTTTATATATACAGAAGAAGAAACATGATAAGGTATAGAGCTTAAGCAAGAAACAAATGCCTTTGTGCTTGCTCTCTAGACTTCACTGACAGAGGTAAAAAGCACTGAACATTCCTGCAGCATTAGTAGTAATGAACCAATCTGAGTGAAAAAAGGGTAATATACAAGCTTAGTAGTGTAAGTAGTAGATGCATGGAGCAATATGCTCATCACTAGATGTTGAATTTAAAAACATTTATTGCCTTTCAGATGCTGGTCATACAAATTAAATTATTAGCCTACATATTATTCAAGTCTACTGCCTAATTTTAAATTACTATATGGCAGAAACAGTAATGTCAAATATTCTTAAATGCTAGTATGTACCTATATTTTCCCAGAGTGTTATGGAACCATTAATTGTTAACAGTTTTGTGGTATGAAGGCAGAGAAGGACCTCGGGGTCCTGATGGATGAGAGACTTAACAT
>NW_010120535.1:0-1315 GCF_000699245.1 Pterocles gutturalis
AAGTTTTTTAATGCAGGCCTACCCATACAATTGCTTTTCCCCCCCACGCTTCCGTAAATTATTTAATCAAAACATAAGTTCTGCAGAATACTGATATTTAGCAATGGTTTAAAGAAAGCGATAATATCTTCTAGTGGAACACCTAATTTAACTGGAAAGCCAGATATGCTTTTGGAGAAACACTTATTGCTGAACTGAAAAAGGATGGAACTTGAGACTAAATATAGACCTGGAGAACCATGCTCTAACAATGCTCAACCACTGCAAGTTATGCCCCACCATAGAAGATATACCTCAGGATTTCTTTATTAACTACTCCTACTTTCTCATGAGGTTGTTTAGTGTTTTTATTCCTGTAGTCTTAAGTGAAATGTTACAAGTCCCAGTAGCTGAGCACAGTTTATTTTAGGTTGTATTTCAAGGACACTGATATACTGGAAAGCATCGTAAGGGAGATTATAGCATTGCATCACACCCTAGAAAGAGTTTACTGAAGTTCAGTTTGTAACCTCACACAATGCAGTTTAGTTATTGCTTATGGAACTATAAGGCAACAGCTTGTTCCACAGTCTCCTGTCTGTGCTGTATCAGTGCTCTTAATTAGAAAAGGAACAGAATGTAATTCTATTTATATCAATCATTCATGGCTGGCCAGTTTCAGCTGCAGACTTGCCAAGGACAGAACAGGTTGATTTTGGTTTCAGTGCAAAACAAAAGTAGAAGAGTGGGATTTTGTTCTACCCAGAATCTCATTTCCTTGGTAAAAATCAAGTTCTTCCAGCAAAGATACTTTTAAAAACTTAGACAAACATCTGGAGTCTCAGAGTTCTAAGAACTTGCTGAGGTTTCCAGACAGCACTCAAATAATCATAAGCACTCCTGCTTAGAATAGCAAGACTCCCAACTGAAGAAGTTTAAGACTATAATCAATAAACAGTTATCAACTAGAGTACTGAAAGCAGGAAACCATACAAAGTCTCACTTGGACTTATTGGAGTGATCTTAGATTAACTGCAAGTTTAATTTGGTTAAGATATTTTATCCTCAAGCTTCTTGAAGACAGAGGCTGTGCTCCTGTGTCCAACTTCAGAGCAGAACATGAGAAACATATTATTTTTTACCCAAGGGATGCCAAGGAACAACTTGACAAGTTGTAATTTTATTTAATTCTAAACAAAAGATAAGGAGCAAGTTCCACCTGTGCCAAGATGCAATACTGCAGTTAAAAAAGAGAGTCTCATGTACAGCTGTGATGCCTGTTTATAAACCAGGGATTAACAAAAAAATTTTTTTCAGGTTTATATTTCCATATTAA
>NW_010120536.1:0-3643 GCF_000699245.1 Pterocles gutturalis
GGTCCCTTCCAATCTCTAACATTCTCTGTGGTTCTGTGAACTTAAAGTCTCAAAACTTTGATTCTTCAGTTGAAAGACCCATTTCTCTGGTAAACTGTCATTTTCAGGGTTTGAACCCTCATCTTTTGGGTACAAACTCTCATTTGTTAGTTCCAAGACCTGCTCTGAAGGTCCAAAGCCTCATCTTAAACGCCCAGAGCACCATTTTTAAGGACCAAAGTCTGATTTTAGGGGTCATTTTCAGAGTCTAAACCCGCACTGTTAGGTCAGAAAGCCTTGTTGAAGGCTCCTCTGTGACATCTATAGTGTTGAAAGCCGCATTTTTACAGTCCAAAGCCTCGGTTTCAGTTTGCACAGTCTGCTTTTTAGAGCAGACACATTGTTTTACAGTCGAAAGCTGCATTGTTTAGTTTCCAAAGTATCTTTTTTTTCAGGCTCCAAAGTGGCATTTTTAGGATTCAGCCAGTCATTTTGAGGATTCAAGCTGCATCCTGAGTTTCCAAACCTAATTTTTATGCTCCAAACCTCTCTTTTGGGGCTCAAAGCTCCATTTTTTAGCATCGAAAGCTTAGATTCTAGAGGTGAAAGCCTTTTTTTGGTGGTCCAAACCCTCCTTTTCACACTCGGCAGGTCTCATGCCCAGCTCCCGCCTGCTGACACCACAGACATCCATGTCCCTGCTTGTCCCAGTCAGAAGTCCAGCCCAGAATTGGTGAATTCCTGGGTTTGCTGCTATTATGATGCAGACAACTGTGCTCCTGCTCTGTCTTTATGCGTGTGCTGTTATTGAGGAAGAAACGGTTGATGCTTGAAGCTGTCCATGGGGAGTCTTTCATTGCAGCCCCAATGTGTACCCTGGTGGGGCCACCTCAAGCCCTTGAAGAACAATCAGACCCATGTGCCCTCCTCTGGGGTCTGCAGGGTGCCGGGCCGGTCCCGTAGCACCCAGCTGGCTGAGTTGGACCGCCATGGGCTGCAGGGTGGGGGCGGATGGGGTCGAGGCGGTTGTCCAGTGTGGCAGGGTCCGGTCCCCTGCTTCTTGGTGGCAGGTGGGACGGTTTTCCAGGCACAGGTGGGGGCTGCTGGCATTGAGTCTGGCTCTTGGGCCTGCTGGGGTAGGTGGTCCGACTGTCGAGGTGTGAGAGGAAGCTGCTGCTGTTGAACTGGGCTCCCGAAGCTGTGGCGAGGCACCTGCGGAGAGAGGCGGCTGCTGAGGCCCTTTTGCGGTTGTAGTGCCGGGTGGGTGCGAGTGTGCGGGGCAGCGCTGGGCGCACTGTAGGGTGCAGGCACCCAGCTGCTCGTGGGAGCTGTGGGGACAGCCAGCTCTGTGCAGAAAACGGCACGACCCGCACCCCTTGGCTGGGGCTCTGCTCGCCTGCCCGTGGCTCATCTCCTCCCACCCCCACCATCCTGACCTGCCTGCTCTGCGCGTGCCAGAGAGACCTGACCCCGGCCGGCCAAGAGGACCAAAGCTGGGCACAGCGCTGCGGGGCCAGGAGAGCCTCCTGTTCTCCCTTCTCAGCGTGCCCGGCAGAGATGAGCCCTCGGCTCCCTGCCCGTCCCTGACCAGAGGAGGGGACAGCTTTTGCTGTCTGCTCGGTGAGCAGCTCTCCGTCCTCTCTTCAGAATCCGTATCCAAAGAGATACGTACCCCCGCCCAGACACAACCCCTGCCTGTGCTGAGAACACACATGCTGGCTCTGCTGGGGTGCAGGTGGGACAGCCTGACTCTCTTTCTCCAAAGCAAGGCCGAGAGCTGGGAAGGTTCCTCACCACAGTCTGAGCTGCTGGGACACCTTGGCTGAGGTGAACATCTGGGATTTACGCCATCACCTCAGGGGGTGATTTCTGCTGGGAGGTTCACTGGCAGGAAGGTGTTGGTCTTGCAGTTCTCCCTTTCTATGGCCATGTCGTCCCTTGTTGGTTTTACTTTGCAATTACCGCCATGGGCAAAAAAGACTCAACTTGGGGAAATTAATTTAATGAGATCAGAATAGGGTAATGAGAAATAAACCCAAACGTTAAAATGCCTTCCCCCATCCCTCCCTTCTTCCCGGGCTCAACCTCACTGCAGATTTCTCCCTCCCCCCACCCGCAGCAGCGCAGGGGGCAGGGAATGGGGGTTATGGTCAGTCCATCACGGGCTGTCTCTGCCGCTGCTCCTCCCTCCCCTCCTTCACCGTGAGGTCCCTCCCATGGGAGACAATCCTCCACAGATGCTCCGTTGGGTTCTGTCCCTGTCTGGTCCAGGACTCATGGGATTTTGGGGTGCCCAGACTGTCCTGATTGTGACCCATGGAGTTTTGGGGGTGTCCTGCCACTGCCCTGGCCCAGACATCTGGGGTAGGGAGTGCTCTGCCTCTTTCATTTCCCTGACTCTTGGGGTTTGGGGGTGCCCTTCCTCTGTCTTAGCCCTGACCTGCAAGCTTTCAGAGTGCTGTGCCCTTTTCCTGGTCCTGACCCTAAGGTCTTGGGAGTACCCTGCCCCCGTACTGGCCCTGAACCTTGAGGCCGGGGGTTTCCTGGCCCCCTCTCTTTCCATGACCGGCTTGGCTTGGGGCTGCCCTGCTCCTGTTCTGGACCTGATCCGTGGGGTTTGGGGTCCCCTGTTCCTGTCTGGTCCATGACCCTCAGGGTTTGCGAATGTCCTGCCCCTGTCCCGGACCCGACCCACAGGGTTTGGGGGTACCCTGTCCCTTTCCTGACCCTGAGCCACAGGGTCCATAGCTTCCTATTTAGGGCCTAAAGGTGCTCTTTGAAGTGTGGCAGGATGAAACCTCAATTTCTGTGTGTCCAAACAATTGTTATTTTTTACACACCGATTGCTTTTAATTTTTACGAATTGACAATGAATTTTAAACCTCATTGTTCACCTATTTTACTACTAACCACCTGTCACCCCCCCCACTTTCTCCAGCAGGATTTTTACCAACAGATTAAAGATTTGTGCCTCATTTGGAATAATGTGGGACAAAAAAAAAAAAAAAAAAAAAAAAAAAAGATGAAAACCTGGTGCTGGGGAGCCAAGAGTTGCAGTTTTCTGGGACTGGCATGGGGCCTGTGCCTAGGCTTTACTGCTTGACTCCGTAATTAAGGCTCTGAAATTTAAGGACGATCTTTTAACCACTCGCTGCCCACCACCAGACATTGTTTTTACTATTTTTAAATAGCAAAACCCATCAGTTTTAGGTCAGAGCTGACCCCCAGTTGTCAGAGCAGGGCTGCATGTCGGTGCCGCATCCTGGCAGGAACCAGGTAATAGCAGTTTTGGGGGATCTCACCCCAAAATACGGCTCGGAGACATGTTTTGGCCCTGTCCCAGTGAAATAAATATGAGAAAAGATGTGGCAGTAACATTTTTCCTTGGAGATGCTCCTTTTCTCCTTGCCACTGCCTTCCCCTGGGACCTGCTAAAACCCATCCCTTGGTGCCTAAATCCTTCTGAAGCCTCTGTCCCCTCTGGATGTCCCCTATGGGTGCCCCCCATGTGCCTGGGTGTCACTCTGGATGACCCCACGCCCCTTTGGGTGCCCCCCATGTGCCCCTTTGGGGTACCCCTCAGGTCCCTTTGGGTGTCCCATCTCCCTTCTGGTGTCCCCCAGCCCCCTTAGGGTGACTCCTCTGGCTCCTCCAAGCCCCCTTG